>NW_020825010.1:0-43830 GCF_003285875.2 Drosophila novamexicana | reverse complement strand
AATGAAACAGGACATAAGTTAAAAAAAATGGTTGGCCACCATATTAAAAACAAAAACCCAAAAAAAAATCTATTTTTTCTCTTCATATTTATTTATTCGTATTTTATATTCATTATACAGTCACGGACAAAAGTATTGGCAATTTAATATTATCTCATTTTGTTGTGCGCCGTATTGGGTTTTCTTCATATATTAATTCTGTCTTTTGAGCGAAAAATACTAACCTGGCTTTCGTCGGAGAATAGGACATCGTTCCAGTAAGTTAAAGGCTTCGATTTTAACTTTTTGGCATATGTCAATCTCTTCGATTAGTTAATACTCAAAATGAGTGGTTTGCGTCTTGCCTTCTCGCATTGTACCCAGCCTTGTGTGGTTTTTAGAGCGAATTCCTTTAACAGTCTCTTCTTTTACCCCTGATACTATTTGGATGATAAGATCTTTGGGTTTTCTTAATTTTACGTATTATTTTGGCACAATGATGACCCATAACGTTTCGTGGGCGTCCGGTGCGTTGAGCATTTTCTACCGTAAGGTCGTCGGAAAATCTAGAGATTATGCTCCAAATAGATAATTGACTTCTGTCCCGTAGCTCGCCAAGTTCTTAATAAAAAAACTATTATAATTTTGGGATGCTCTACGGTGTGATTTCACACAAAATATATAAATTTATTCTTAAAGAATGTTTTCTAATCATTTTTTTTATTTTCAAATAATATTCAGCTAACGTTATATTGAAAATTGCCAATACTTTTGGAATTAAATAATTATTAACGCGAAAGAAAGGCTATCGTCGGCACGCCGAAGATCTAATAACCTTGCAGACCCAACCTTTTCATAATGCCCATAGTGCTTTGCCCGTATCTCAGAAGCACAGGGAAAATAATTAATTCCGAGTTTGGACAAGATATCTTGATAAACAAAATGTTATTTCATACAACTTAATTTTCGACCGATCGTTCCTATGGCAGCAACATGATATAGTGGTCCGATCTTAATAGGTTTTTGACTATATATGAGGATTATAGTAAAACTAATTAATGCCGAGTTTGGTCAAGATACCTTGAAAAACAAAATGTTTTTTCATACAACAACTATATTTTGGACCGATCGTTCCTAACGCAGCTATATGATAGTGGTCCGATCCTAATAGGATTTTGCCTATATATAAGGAGTAAAGTAAAACTAATAAATACCGAGTTTGATCTAGATATCTTAAAAAACAAAATTTTTTTCATACAACTTAATTTTCGACCGATCTTAATGCGATTTAGCATTTATATGAAGAGCTTAGTAAAGTCAACATATCTTGAAAAACAAAATGATTTTCATACAACAATTTAATTTTCGACCGATCGTTCCCATGGCAGCTATATGATATGGTTTACCGATTTTAATATGATTTTGCTTATATATAAGGAGTAGGGACTAATTAATGCCGAGTTTGGTCAAGCTATCTTGAAAAACAAAATGTTTTTCATACAACATTTATTAAATTGTTTCGACCGATCGTCCTGTCGCAGTTATATGATATAGTGGTCCGATATTAATAGGATTTTGCATTTATATCAGCAGCATAATAAAACTAATAAATGCCGAGTTTGGTCAAGATATCTTGATGAACAAAATGTTTTTTCATACAAAAAATTAATTTTCGACCGATCGTTTCTATGGCAGCTATATGCTGTAGTAGTCCGATCCAGCTGGTTTTCACATATGTGATGCGTGCAACAGAAATAGGGACTTCTGCAAAGTTTCATTCAGATAGTATTAAAACTGAGGGACTAGGTCGCATAGAAACAGACAGACGGACAGACGGACAGACGGACATGGCTATATCGACTTGGCTGTTGATGCTGATCAAGAATATATATACTTTATTGGGTCGGAGATGTCTCCTTCTATGCGTTACACATTTCACGAAAAAATTATAATACCCTCTACAAGGGTATAATAAATGCTGAGTTTGGTCAAGATATCTTGATAAACAAAGTGATTTTCAAACAAAAACTTAAATTTCGAACGATCGTTCCTACGGCAGCTATATGATATAGTAGTCCGATCTTAATATGTTTTTGCATATATAAGAGGAGCTTAGTAAAACTAATAAATACCGAATTTGCTCAAGATATCTTGATGAACAAAATGTTGTTTCATACAAAAACTTAATTTTCGACCGATCATTCCTATGGCAGCTATGGCAGTTTTGACATATGTGCTGCGTGCAACGGAAATAGGGACTTATGCAAAGTTTCATTAAGAAGCTTGAAAACTGAGGGACTAGTTCGCATAGAAACAGACAGACTGACAGACGGACATGGCTATATCGACTCGGCTGTTGATGGTTGGAAGAATATATATACTTTATGGGGTCGGAGATGTCTCCTTCTATGCGTTACACATTTCACGACAAAATTATAATACCCTATGCAAGGTTATAAAAATCAGTCGCCCGCCGTCCAAAGATAAAAGCGAAGCATTTCTGACCACTGCAATCGGACGCACTAAGGCAACCATTAGACTACTAGTCCGATTTCCATGCGAGCTAATATCAAAACGGCCCAAAATATGACAGACGCGGACTTAATCAAGTTTATTGCTGTTACTGATCGGCTAAGTCAGTTTGGGGCAATTACTCTTGTTCCGAGACGCACCAAATAAAAACACAACAATCATAATTAATAGATTAATAACACTCTAATTTATTGTAAATAAACAAAAACACTACACATTAACTTCGAAGTTCTACATTTGTCAGCGGTGTGTACTCAGCCACAATAGTGTGTATTTTATGAGTACCACAAAAAAGTAAAAATAAACCAACCGTTACCGTATTCAAAGAATAATATAATAATAAAATTATCGAAAACGAGCATCAAATTCTTTATTATTATTTCCCGTGTTTAATAAATAATATTATTTTTTTAAATTACCAAGTCAAATAAATTTATTAATTAAATTTATTAAATCAAATAAATTTTGATTTTAAGCAAAATTATTTAAATCTTCCGCAATCTCAATCGAATTATAAACTCGATTATTTACCTGTACCGGCATTCCAGTGTTGCTTTGTTTTAAGCATCACAACTTCTACTACTAGAAACGAGCACCTTTGTTTTCCTACCCAAGCGCTTCCGCCTAGTATGCCAACTGGCAGAGGGGAAACAAAGCATCAATTAGCAGTTCCGTCCGCTAGCACCTCCAGACCTTCTCGGTATTTAACAGCAGCCCTTAGAGTCGAAAGGGAAACATCGTCCCGGACTAAAAGCGAATCATCCGCGTCCACGCCAAGGGGAACTGTTAAGGCACCTCTTAGTTCGAGGCCAAGTCCACTGATAAAAATCAGTCGCCCGCCGTCCAAATCTAAAAGCGAAGCATCCCTGACCACTGCAGTCGGACGCACTAAGGCCACCATTAGCACAAGATCTAGTCCGATTTCCATGCGAGCTAATATCAAAACGGCCCAAAATATGACAGACGCGGACTTAATCAAGTTTATTGCTGTTACTGATCGGCTAAGTCAGTTTGGGGCAAAAATAAACACTCCTTGAGTCTCCGACCCGTCTCTCTATACGTGCCAGGTCCGTCGGGACCAAGTGCGAGCCTTGTGGGACAAGGTTGAATAAGAGTACGAGGTCGGCTCAACAATAATCTCGGAAGTCGGTTCAATGGAAACCATTTTAGTTATGCAGTCCAAGTACGACTATTGATACTTGGTATATGGAGATGCGCCGCTAAACTTAGCGAGCAAATCGATACCGCTAACGCCCAAGATAGACCATCCGCTCAGTCCATCATTTCGACATATGTTCCCACAGGGTGTCGCTTACCTCCTTGCGACACAGAAATCTTCAGCGGAGATTACATACGTTGGCCCACATTTCGAGACCTCTTTACCGCAATTTACATAAATAATCCTAGGTTATCCGAGGTCGAGAAATTATTCCATCTCAATGCGAAAACCAGCGGTGAGGCTCAGGCGATTGTATCGAAGTCACCTTTGACTAACGATGGCTTCCGATCAGCCTGGGCCAATCTGACTGAGCGTTTTGAGAACCGAAAATTGTTAGTCAACAGCCAGCTCAAGATTCTTTTCAACCTGCAGCCAACCTCCCAAGAGTCTGGAACGGCAATTAAGGAACTTCAGAGCACCATTCAAGGTTGCTTAACAGCTCTGAATTTATCCGAAATCAACATACAAAACTGGGATTGTATCCTCGAGTTCCTATGTTCCTCCAAGGTTGCTTAACAGCTCTGAATTTATCCGAAATCAACATACAAAACTGGGATTGTATCCTCGAGTTCCTATGTTCCTCCAAATTACCCAAATTAACACTATCCTTATGGGCACAGTACATCTCGAGAAATAACGACATCTCATCTTGGCTTGAGATGAACGCCTTCCTCTTAGAACGCTATCGCACTCTAGAAGCGATAGACGAGCTTAAGCCAAGCGCAAATACTCCGGCGCACTCCAGAATTGTTCGAACAGAACCTCCTACCACTAGAAAGCTTAACTCATTTGAGAATAAGGTCGCTAACAAGCCGCAAGCCTGCAAATTGTGTTCCAGGGAGAATCACCCTATCCGTCTGTGCCCACGATTTCTCCAAATGCCCGTCAGCGAACGGGCACTTACATCAAACAGTAAAAACTATGTTTGAACTGTTTCGCTAGGGGTCATAAGTTAAGGAATTGCACAAGTGCTCACAATTGTTTTACGTGCAAGGGTCGTCGCAATACGCTCTTGCATCGTAGTGACACTCCACAATTGGGCCCTGCGGTAGTCCCCATGCCACAAGCAACAGCTCCCTCCAATCAATCCATACAGTCCACTCCATCCCAACAAACGAATGTTCACAATTATGTTGCAATTAACACCCACGGTCACCTAAGCACGGCTGTTATATATATGATCGCCATTTGGGTGTAAATTATACAGCTCGTGCACTGATCGACTCGGGATCAGAGGCAATTTTTATTTCCTAGCGACCCTTCCACCTGATAAAGCTGCCGTACAAATCCGTACAAGTATCGGGATTAAATCAAGCTGTTGCAGTCCAGCCTCACAAGTTCTGCAATTTTAATATTGGCTCTCCTTCCAAGCCTCGTATCCAAATCGAGGCATCAGCCTACGTCCTACCACATTTGGCAGGGAATCCACCATCATGTTCGATCCCCCAAAGTTTATTGACAACCCTGCCAAAACTCCAGTTAGGGGGCCCTAATTTCTACAAGAGCTCGCAGATGTGCTGATTGGCGCTGATATCCTACCGTCCATACTAACGAGCGGCTCCCATCCTAATATATGTGGCACGTTGCTGGGCCAGGAAACTGTTTTCGGGTGGATTTTAACAGGCCCAGTTTCAAAGAACGCATCCACCGCAATCTCGTATTTCTCGACTCGAATATCTGTCTCTCAAGATGTCATTCTCACAAAATTTTGGGAGGTGGAGAACATTCCAGTCAAACTGGTAAAGAGCTCTGACTCTTTCTGTGAGAGTATTTTCATCCGAACAACAACAAGGAACGAGAATGGCATCACATAGACTTAGGAAATTCAAGATCTATCGCACTAGGTCATATGACACAAGTCTCTTCAAACAGCAACCCCAATAATTGTTACTTGCCCGACAGCACCTCAACAAAGGTTCGCGTTGTGTTTAACACCTCCAGCCCGTCTTTCAATGGCAAAAGTCTAAATGATATCCTACATACGGGACCAGTACTCCAATCCGATCTGACGATACCAAAGTGGCGATTCTACCGCTACGTTTTCAATGCCGATATAACTAAGATGTATCGGCCAATCCAGGTCGATCCAAGACATACTCCCTACCAACGATTACAATTTCGCAATGAGAACGAAGAACTTTGCGACTTCGAACTCAATACAGTTACCTTTGGGGTAAGCTGTGCCCCATACCTCGCAATCCGGGTCCTCCATCAACTTGCTCGTGATATATGAGAACAATATCCTATCGCATCCGATATAATTGAAAATTATATGTATGTCGATGATATTCTAGCAGGGGCACACACGAAGCAACAAGCAATTTCAGCCATTGCAGAACTCCCCATGGCACTCGACAGAGCCGGGTTCCCTCTGAGAAAGTAGACATCCAACATAAAAGAAGTGCTAAAAGGAATACCAAGGGACCACTTACTGTGTGCGGATTTCTTAGAAATCGAAGAGGCCATCGTCGCTAAAGAGAGAGAGTTCTCAGTTGAGAGTGATTGACGTGTTTTACTTGTGCTCTAAGATTTTTATATATTTCTGCATTTTTCGGTGCTTTATATAAAAAGCTTTTATAAACTGTGCAAAGTGTTATCTGTTGTGCACCGTAAGTCTGTTAATTATTGCATTTATAAAACGCGGCGTCAGTTCCGTGTTGTTGTTATTGCCTGTTTTGAATATTTTGCTTTGGTGCTCCCCTGTACATACACTTGTTTGTGCATGTGTTCGCTGCATACTTTCTGCTTGTGCATCGCGCTATCTCAAATTTTTTCTATTGCTTTTCGCTCCAAACAAATTGCATACGCACTTAATAATTACGTTGTGAGAAATCAGTTCTTAAAATTTAATAATGTGGCTAGGCAGCTCTCGAGTAATTTTGACTCGAGTTTCGAGTTGCTTAGCAACTATAAATTCGAATCCCCAACCAATCGCCGGTTGGAGATCAGCTTTTGCAATTGCCCTCTACGTCTGTTCAGACACCTACGCCTTTCTTGTCCCTTCCTAGCAACTTGGATGTATTTCCAATGTTGTCCCTATCTCCTTCTCTAAGCGACTGTCCAATTACCGCTATTTCAACCCCTGTAGTAGTCCCAATAGAGCCCGTCCCAATTAATCAAGCTGCCTCAGCCCCGTCAGCTCCTGGCCGCAAAGGTAGACCTGCGCGCAATCTTGCCCATATTGTTAAAAACAATCATTGTGCCCTTTTAGGTCCTCCAACTCCTGTATTACCTACAGCCCCAACCTATATTGCTAGCAAATCTTCAGCTAGCGTGTCAATAACCAAATTTAATTTCTCCATTTCTGCCCCAAAAAACTAGCTTCATCTTCTGACCAAATCTTTATTCATTTTCAGAATGTTAGAGGTCTCATTTCAAAGCTTAAAAATCTTTTCATGGCCAGCACTTTGATTCGGATATAATAGCATTTTCAGAAACATGGTTGAACTCAACCATATCTGATTGTGGGATTTTATCTAATAACTTTATTTTGTATAGAAATGATCGGCCGACTCGAGGTGGTGGGGTGTTAATTGCCGTTAAAGCCACTCTCCAGTCTGAACTTTTCTGTTTTAGTACGCCTACTGACGCTGAGATTGTCTCAGTTAAGGTGTCTTTTCCTACACGGAATGTCTATGTAACATGCTCTTATGTCCCACCTTCTTCTGATATTCAAGTTTATATGAAACATATTACTTGTATTAAAGAAGTTTCTTCACACTTGCGTGATAATGACCTATTTATGGTGTTGGGTGATTTTAATTTTCCCAACATCTCTTGGTCATTATTTACTGCCAAAAATGATCTAGTGCCCTCAGCACAGCACGATTTTATAGACTGCATGCTTGATCTTTCGTTGTTTCAAATCAATTCAATTTCTAATCATTTGATTAGAACACTTGACCTTGTATTTGTTAACGACTACCTTATTTCTAATGTGTCTAGGTCCCCTCCTTTATCTCTTCCTGAGGATGCCTATCATCCTACTAATTTTTTAGATTGCAATGCTCAATTGTAATCCTTTCATTTCGTGCTCATCAGCTAATAAGCCCCGATGTTGCTTTCGCAAAGGAAATTATTCTTTGCTGAATCAGCTTATTTATGCAACCGATTGGTCCTTTTTATATGACTCGGTTGATATGAATACCGCCATTAATTTTTTTATAACACCCTTAACTCCCTCTTAGATGTGTGTATTCCTAAGTCAATTCCTTCGACTACTTTTTCCAAACCACCCTGGTTTACTCCCAGATTATCACATCTAAAAAATGTAAAATCTAAATATTTTAAGAAGTTTGAAAAGTCTGATTCGTGTACAGACTTGGCCAAATATTCCATAGCCAAGTCGAACTTCTTTCTTCTTACTTCTCAATGCTATGAGAATTATCTAACTCGTTGTAAAAGGCAATTTGCCCAAAATCCGAGACAGTTTTATAATTTTGTAAACTTGAAGCGTAAATCTTCAAGTTTGCCATCTTCTTTTTTTCTTGGCTTGGATAAAGCTAGCAATGACACTGATTCTGCTAACCTCTTTGCTAATTTTTTCCAATCAAATTACTCTTCAGTCTGTCCTACCCTTATACTATTTCTTCCGCTAGTTCTATACCTCCTCCCATTATTTCACACTCCTCTCTCCTATTAGCTATAAACCCATTAAAATCTTCTTACTCTCCTGGGCCGGACAATATTCCTAGTTGTCTACTCAAGGAGTGTAGTTCTTCCCTTCTTTATCCATTGCTAAAGCTTTTTAATCTATGCCTTGAAACTTCTGTCTTTCCATCTCTTTGGAAAGAATCTTATATCATTCCTCTTCACAAGAAAGGTGGGAAGTCTGATATACGAAATCACAGGGGCATTGCAAAACTGTCCGCTATTCCTAAATTATTTGAAAAAATAATCACTTCGAATTTGCAGCATTTCTGCAAATTAGTTGTTTCCCCTGTTCAACATGGATTCGTAAAGAATCGGTCAACTACGACCAATCTGCTTGAGTTTACTTCCTTGGTAAACGATGCTTTCCTTTCGAAAATGCAAACTGATGTCATTTACACTGACTTCAGTAAGGCGTTTGACTCTGTGCACCATGACATTTTACTTTTTAAACTTGACCGAATAGGTTTCCCCCTGTCTCTTTTGCTTTGGATTAATTCTTATTTAAAAGGTAAACGGGTTCACGTTACTTTTGGTGTTCCTCAAGGTAGTCGTCTTGGACCTTTACTTTTTACTCTTTTTATAAATGATCTCCCCTCTGTTATATCACATGCCCGTGTACTCATGTATGCGGACTATGTCAAACTTTTTCTATCATACACTAATCCCCTACATCATTCTCGTCTACAAAACTATTTGAACGTTATGCAACTATGGTGTTCGGCCAATCAATTGCATCTAAATTGTTCAAAGTGTATGTTTATGACTTTTAATCGTACTACACCTTATCTTGTCAGTTATACAATCGACAATATCCCTTTGCAACGTATACTAACAGTTTAGGATCTAGGCGTTATTTTTGATTCTAAACTCTGTTTCAATCTTCACATAGATACCATCGTTAATGAGGCAAAAGGTGTACTTGGATTCATTAAACGATGGTCTAAAGAGCTTAACGATCCTTTTATAACAAAACTTCTGTACATCTCTCTTGTTGCCCTATCCTTGAATACTGCTATTGCATCTGGTCTCAACAGTATAACAATAGCCAGGATCGTATTGAATCTGTTCAGAAGCAATTTCTGCTTTTTGCCTTACAAGGTTTAAATTGGGACCCTAATCTTCGGTTGCCATCCTACTCCAGCAGACTGCTTCTTCTCAACCTTCCGTCTCTAACCAACCGTAAAACAATTCTCTGTTCCGGCTAGACCAACTAGAAATTATCGCCCCTTATTCTTATCTACGTGCACAACAGACTACGCTATGCACAATCCTTTTCGCGTGCTATGTAAAAATTATAATAGTTTGCATCACGTTTTCTCTACAGAACTGTCTCTACCCCTAATAAAATCGTTGCTTTCAGGATACCTTCGGGAAGTCGCTGACCACTCCCACCGGGTCGGTGATTTCCCCTTACTTTTCTCTTTGTCCTATCTACTTAACACTCTTCATCTAACTAACATTGCTTAACTTTATTAACAATCTTCATACCTTCTCTTTTTTCCTATTTATTGTATTTTCTTTATTAATATAGCAAATTAAGATTATTTTTAATTTTACTTGAGAACACCTTTTTCCTACTTACAACCTTCTGCTTAGATGTAGCCTCTAATAGCGTCACTGACAAAATTAGCTGTGAAAAGAGGCACAGCTGGCCGGACTGGCAAATAAAGCACCTCCATCGGTCGGTGATGCTATTTAGAAAATTGTATTCTTTAACTAGGGTTTTAGCATATAATTCTATTATCTATTGTATAACCTATTGAATAATGAGGAAGACCAACGGTTTGTCGACCATTAATAAATAAATAAATATTTAAAACGCTAGGCATTCGATGGCAAGCCACAACAGACATGTTTTTCTTTGCTCCGTCCAAAATGGTATCTCAGCCTTCGCTCACTAAACGTGAAGTACTATCACAGATTGCGAAATAGTTCGATCCTGCTGGATGGCTAGCACCTGTGATAGTTCGAGCAAAGATTTTCATGCAAGAGATCTGGCTCCAAGAGCTGGGGTGGGGTGATTTCCTGCCGGAAGATCTTGTTCAACGTTGGCATGACTTCCTAACCGACTATCCCTTTCTCGCAGAGATACCTATTCCAAGATGGGTCGATTTTCAGCAAAAGGCAAAGGTGAAGTTTAACGGCTTCTACGACGCGTCCCAGCGCGCATATGGTGCTGCACTTTATTTGCGCGTCGAGATCAACGGATGCATCTCCACTCACCTTCTCGCAGCAAAAACGAGAATCGCGCCAGTTAACACGGTATCACTACCAAGCACTACCAAGAGCTGTATGGCGCCGTTCTTCTTTCCGAGCTCACCACGGCTCTTATTTCTCAGCTCCCCATCCAAAGTAGAGAAAATTTCAATTGCACAGACTCCACTATTGTTCTTGCTTGCTTGGATAAACCTCCATGCAAATGGTCTACCTTTGTGGCTAACCGGGTAGCCAAGATAACATCAACCAATGGCAAATGGTCCCATGTTCGATCCGAACATAACCCAGCTGACCTAGCTAGTCGGGGGTTTCTCCTCGGAACATTTGTGGGAATGTCATCCGTTCTTTCGAGAGATTTCTTGCAAGCGACCAAAGAGCTCATATTATCCAAGCATAGCCATCAAAACTTGTGTTGGCATTTCAATCCTCTTGGCGCTCCTCAACAGGGCGGATTGTGGGAAGCAGGTGTCAAAAGCTTTAAGAACCCACTTCTACAAATCCACCGCATCCTCAAAATATACATTTGAGGAGTTCGCGACTCTCCTCTCCAAGATTGAAGCCTGCCTTAACTCCAGGCCAATCTCTCCAATGTCGGAAGATCCGACTGATTTATTGGCTCTGAGTCCAGGCCACTTCCTAGTTGGTGGCCCTCTTCTGTCAACTAACGAGCCAGTAATCAAAGAAGACGCTATTTCTATAATTAGCGACTCAAAGCGCTCCACCAGCAATTCTGCTTCCGGTGGAAGAATGAGTATTTAAAAGAGCTTCATAAGCGAAACAAATGGCAGTCCCGCACAAGGGACCTCCAAGTCGGTGATATGGTGATTATCAAGGAAGATAACCTATCAATAAATGAATGGCGCCTTGGCCTAGTCCAGCTGGCTTGCCCAGGCACAGATGGCAAGGTCCGCGTAGTGGACGTGCTTACCGCTCGTGGTGTCATCCGAAGGCCAATAGCCAAATTGGAACTTCTTCCTACTGAGGCAAATAGCACCACTGACTAATCCTTAAAAGCAACTAATCCATTTTTCAAAACAAAATCATCACATAATAACACCTGTCCTACATCTTATTCTCCAGTTCACTCCTCTGTAGAGAGCCAGCATGGCACCGTCAACGAAGGCATCCAATCAATGTTCATGCCAGTTCATTGCTAGTCTGAACACAGCATTGACTGAGCAACACTCAGTGTGAGAGAATCACTCAGGGAGACAGACTCACTCACTGAGAGAGACTCACTCACTAATACGATCCCAGATGCGCTCAGCACTCTCCTTGTGGTCTCCTGTCCACCTCCATAACTCCAACCAAAAATATGTTATATCGCTTAATATTCAGAGTTTGTTACATGCAGCCGAATTTTTTTAATAAAGTGTTAATACAAAAAAAACCACTGGTTTATTTAACTAACCTGAGGATTATTTATCTGCCGCCACCCCCACCAACAATCTTGAAAAAAAAATGTATTTTCATACAACAACTTAATTTTCGACCGATTCTTCCTATGTCAGCTATATGATATAGTGGTCCGATCTTAATATGATTTTTCTAGTAATGTACAACCAGTAAATGCCGACTTTGGTCAAGATGTCTTGATAGCTATATGATATAGTGGTCCAATCCATCTGGTTGTCACATATGTGCTGCGTACAACAGAAAGATTGACTTCTGCAAAGTTTCATTAAGATAGCTTTAAAACTGAGAGACTAGTTCGCATAGAAACAGACAGACGGACAGACGGACAGACGGACATGGCTCTATCGACTCGGCTGTTGATGCTGATAAAGAATATATATACTTTATGGGGTCGAAAATGTCTCCTTCTATGCGTTACACATTTCACGACAAAATTATAATACCCTCTGCTAGGGTATAAAAAAGAGTTTGTAATCAAAAATCTGGTTTTCGACCAATCGTTCCTATTGCAGCTATATTATATAGTGGTCCAATCCTAATAGGATTTTGCATTTATATGAAGAGCATAGTATTACTAATAAATGCCGATTTTGGTCAAGATATCTCTTGAAAAACAAAATGTTTTTTTGATACAACAACTTAATTTTCGACCAATCGTTCCTAGGGCAGCTATATGATATAGTGGTCCGATCCTAATAGGATTTTGCATTTATATGAAGAGCATAGTATTACTAATAAAAACCGATTTTGGTCAAGATATCTTGAAAAACAAAATGTTTTATTATACAACAATTTAATTTTCGACCGGTCGTTCCTATGGCAGCTATATAATATAGTGGTCCGATCCAGCTGGTTTTAACATATGTGCTGCGTGCAATAGAAAAATGGACTCCTGCAAATTTAATTAAGATAGCTTTAAAGCTGAGAGACAAGTTCACATAGAAACAGACAGACGGTCATACGGACAGACGGACATGGCTATATCGACTCGGCTGTTGATGCTGATCCAGAATATATATACTTTATAGGGTCGGAGATGTCTCCTTCTATGCATTACACATTTCACGACAAAACTATAATACCCTCTTCAAGGGAATAACAATACTTAATGAATTATGCACAAAATACATGGACATATTCGGAATAAAAACCGAATCGATATCAACAAATAATTTTAACAAACAAAATATGGATGGTAGATTATTAACCGGTATATCTTAATAACTACCCCACAGTCAAAAAGAAGATCTAATACCCTTGCAGACCCAACCTTTTCATGATGCTTATAGTGCTTTGCCCGTATCTGAGAAGCACAGGGAAAAGAGTTAATGCCCGGTTTGGTCAAGATATCTTGATAAACACAAAAGGTTTTTAATCAAAAACCTTGCTTTGGAATGATCGATCCAATGGCAGATATATAATATAGTAGTCCGATCATAATAGGATGCTGCATCTATATGAGGAGCTGAGTAAAACTAATAAATGCCGAAGTTGGTCGAGCTATCTTGAAAAACAACTTGTTTTTTCATACAACTTAATTTTCGATGGATCGTTTCTATGGCAGCTATATGATATGATGGTCCGATCTTAATAGGATTTTGCATTTATACAAAGAGCATAGATATATACAAATATACATATTTACATCTATACATGTATATATATATATATACACATGTATATATTTACATACATACATACATACATACATATATATATACATCTCTACATCTTTATATATTTTACATATTTACATATTTACATATTTACATATTTACATATTTACATATTTACATATTTACATATTTACATATTTACATATTTACATATTTACATATTTACATATTTACATATTTACATATTTACATATTTACATATTTACATATTTACATATTTACATATTTACATATTTACATATTTACATATTTACATATTTACATATTTACATATTTACATATTTACATATTTACATATTTACATATTTACATATTTACATATTTACATATTTACATATTTACATATTTACATATTTACATATTTACATATTTACATATTTACATATTTACATATTTACATATTTACATATTTACATATTTACATATTTACATATTTACATATTTACATATTTACATATTTACATATTTACATATTTACATATTTACATATTTGCATATTCACATATATACATATATAATAAACACATATATACATATCTACATATATATATATTTACATATATACATACATACATATATACATATAAATATATAGACATATAAACAGTGGAAATTTCAGCGTCCTTGCTCTTACGGTTTGATATGTGCGTTGATCACCAATTAGTCAGTCATTCAGTAAATCAGTCAGTCAGGTGAACAGTTATATATATAGAGATAACATTGCTCTGCGAAGCAAGTGTTTAAATTTCATTTTAGCATTGAATTATGCTAAGGCATCGATGCTGCCCATTGAAATTATAACCAATCAATTGTCGTTTCGCTGAAATCAGCACATACCAATGCGGGTCCGCTTGCCTTTGTAAGTCTATGTACAAGTTAAATAATAAGCACAAACCAATTCTGACTGCTGAAAAGCTCGAAAGCGCAACAGCAACGATACGTTACTACTAAGAACGAAGTCAATTCTAAGGAAGTAATGCAAATATGAATATGAATTAAACACACAAATTAACATGAATATGAATATAGGATATCGATTATAATTTAAGCTTAACAGGCCGGCTCCGACGTATGTACTGTCTGCAAGAGAGAGACGGACATAGGCAAAGTTTCAAGACGATAGCAATTAAACGGAGAAACAAGTTCATATATTAACTCGGCTGTGGATGCTGATTTAGCACCCAATACAAGGGTATAAAGGTATACTCAAAAGTCAAATATTTTAAAATAAATTTTAAAGTCTCGTCAGGTTGATTTAACATCTTAAATCGATAAGCTAGACCTAAGGCTACAATGGTACGTTTCTATAGAAATTCTTCAGATAAACTTTATATTACGTTTTCAACAAACATTAATAAATTTATATAAACCAAACAATAAATTAAGTCTAAAAGAACATACTCATAAATTCGTTATTGGTATGCAACATTACAGAAGTTACAAAAAGTGCATATAAAACATATATTTGGAAATAATATATTTAGTACTTACGCCATCAATCGAATTTATCAAGTTGTTGCCAATACTTAAAATTACAAGCTTTTCAAGCGATTCCAAATTTTCAATTTTTTTAATTTTGTTACTATACAATGACAAACTTTCTAAGTGTACTAATGTGTCAAGGTTTTCAATTTTTTCAATTAGGTTAAAACTCAAGTTTAAATCCTTTAGCTCGGTAAGCATTTCAATGTGTTCAATTACTTCAATTTTGTTAAAATTCAGACAGAGTTTTGTAAGGTTGGGTAAGATCCATAGATGATCTATTCGTAATATATCTGAAAAGGAGACATTAATAAATATTAAATAATTATTAATATTAATATCCGTATGATCTGTATGTCACTTCACTCATAAAAGTAATTTTAGTATCAAACAACAACGAACAGCTATCCGCAAGAGACCTAGGTTAATTACTTCTATAGCATTGATTTACTCCGATGTTGATGAGATTTACGTCAAATGGAAAGCGTATACTATAAGTTTTTATTAGTACGAAATGCAGCTGTTATTGAGGTCCTAATAAAACGAAAATAGATTTCTATAGGAGAGTCAGCGAACTTTTAACTTGCTACCAAAACCAAATGACTTATACGTAATCCACAATACTATACTAAAGAGCAACCTGTCCAACTAGATGTTCTTATTTCCTTATATCTAAGAGATTTGATAACGAGAAAGAAAGGTTATCTTCGGCACGCCGAAGATCTAATACCCTTACAAGCTTTTCAAGCGATTCCAAATTTTCAATTTTTTTAATTTTGTTACTATACAATGACAATCTTTCTAAGTGTACTAAGGTGTCAAGGTTTTCAATTTTTTCAATTAGGTTAAAACTTAAGTTTAAATCCTTTAGTTCGGTAAGCATTTCAATGTGTTCAATTACTTCAATTTTGTTAAAATTCAGACAGAGTTATGTAAGGTTGGGTAAGATCCATAGATGATCTATTCGTAATATATCTGAAAAGGAGACATTAATAAATATTAAATAATTATTAATATTAATATCCGTATTATCTGTATCTCACTACACTCATAAAAGTAATTTTAGTATCAAACAACAACGAACAGCTATCTGTAAGAGACCCAGGTTAATTACTTCTGTTCATGCCAGTTCAGTGCTAGTGTGAACACAGCATTGACTGAGCCTCACTCAGTGTGAGAGAGTCACTCAGTGAGACAGACTCACTCACTGAGAGAGACTCACTCACTTAGTCGATCCTAGATGCGCTCAGCACTCTCCTTGTGGTCTTCTTTCCACCTCCATCACTCCAACCAAAAATATGTAAAATCACTTAACCAGCAGAGTTTGTTACATGCAGCAGAAACTTCTAATAAAGTGCTTTTTTCACCAGCAACAATAATCAAGGATTATTTATCTGACGCCACCCCCACAAACATTGGCCCTTCGAGCCGGATTATATATAAACCGATCGCCCCTACACAAGTTTTTTGGCAAAGATAAGTAAATACAAAATTTCCTTTCTATATATATTCGGCAATATCCGCCATATTTTTCCGCCAAATTTTTTTTTTCTTTAAGAAAACTGATTGGCAATTTTCTGAATATATATAAATTATCCGACCACAAAACTAAAAACAGTTTAGTTAAATTTTGTGTTAGTTACTTCCAACTACAAAAGAAATCTACTTCAACATTTTTTGTATGTACATACGTACGCACTCGTGCACTTTCCTAACTATATGAAAAAAAAATTGTTTTTTTTTTAAATTCGTGTCCGCACTTAATCCGACAAGTTGCTTCACAATATTGTTTCCTAATTAATATTGTTAATTCATGTTCTTGGTCCGACACACAAACATACACCAGGTTCACCAGCACGTATTGTACATACATATATACATACATACATATACATATATTCAATCCGAATATAATTGCCCATATGCATTTTGAATAGACACTATATTTAACCTTATTATTTAATAAACACAAACTCCAATTCATTCTCTTAACTTATAACTGTGCATAGTGCAAACGAATATATTTGTGCAACCACATAGTACATACATCCGATAAATAAATCCACAAATTATATGTACATATAATATTTTTTAGTGCACAATCCACAGCAATATTATAACACAGCAATATTATAGTAATAAATTGCAATTTCAACCGGCGTATGTGCGTATGTACACACCACACACATATGTAAAAACCCCAGCTGCCGATCCGTACTCCAATTACACGTCTTTATGCAATTGCACACATTCCCATACAATTACTCTTGTTCCGAGACGCACCAAATAAAAACACAACAATCATAATTAATAGATTAATAACACTCTAATTTATTGTAAATAAACAAAAACACTACATATTAACTTCGAAGTTCTACATTTGTCAGCGGTGTGTACTCAGCCACAATAGTGTGTATTTTATGAGTACCACAAAAAAGTAAAAATAAACCAACCGTTACCGTATTCAAAGAATAATATAATAATAAAATTATCGAAAACGAGCATCAAATTCTTTATTATTATTTCCCGTGTTTAATAAATAATATTATTTTTTTAAATTACCAAGTCAAATAAATTTATTAATTAAATTTATTAAATCAAATAAATTTTGATTTTAAGCAAAATTATTTACTCGATTATTTACCTGTACCGGCATTCCAGTGTTGCTTTGTTTTAAGCATCACAACTTCTACTACTAGAAACGAGCACCTTTGTTTTCCTACCCAAGCGCTTCCGCCTAGTATGCCAACTGGCAGAGGGGAAACAAAGCATCAATTAGCAGTTCCGTCCGCAAGCACCTCCAGACCTTCTCGGTATTTAACAGCAGCCCTTAGAGTGGAAAGGGAAACATCGTCCCGGACTAAAAGCGAATCATCCGCGTCCACGCCAAGGGGAACTGTTAAGGCACCTCTTAGTTCGAGGCCAAGTCCACTGATAAAAATCAGTCGCCCGCCGTCCAAAGCTAAAAGCGAAGCATCCCTGACCACTGCAGTCGGACGCACTAAGGCCACCATTAGCACAAGATCTAGTCCGATTTCCACGCGAGCTAATACCAAAACGGCCCAAAATATGACAGACGCGGCCTTAATCAAGATTATTGCTGTCACTGATCGGCTAAGTCAGTTTCAGGCAAAAATAAACACTCCAGAAGGCTCTGACCCGTCTCTCTATACGTGCCAGGTCCGTCGGGACCATGTGCGAGCCTTGTGGGACAAGGTTGAATAAGAGTACGAGGTCGCCTCAACAATAATCTCGGAAGCCGGTTCAATGGAAACCATTTTAGTTATGCAGTCCAAGTACGACTATTGATACTTGGTATATGGAGATGCGCCGCTAAACTTAGCGAGCAAATCGATACCGCTAACGCCCAAGATAGACCATCCGCTCAGTCCATCATTTCGACATATGTTCCCACAGGGTGTCGCTTACCTCCTTGCGACACAGAAATCTTCAGCGGAGATTACATACGTTGGCCCACATTTCGAGACCTCTTTACCGCAATTTACATAAATAATCCTAGGTTATCCGAGGTCGAGAAATTATTCCATCTCAATGCGAAAACCAGCGGTGAGGCTCAGGCGATTGTATCGAAGTCACCTTTGACTAACGATGGCTTCCGATCAGCATGGGCCAATCTGACTGAGCGTTTTGATTCTTTTCAACCTGCAGCCAATCTCCCAAGAGTCTGGAACGGCAATTAAGGAACTTCAGAGCCCCATTCAAGGTTGCTTAACAGCTCTGAATTTATCCGAAATCAACATACAAAACTGGGATTGTATCCTCGAGTTCCTATGTTCCTCCAAATTACCCAAATTAACACTCTCCTTATGGGCACAGTACATCTCGAGAAATAACGACATCTCATCTTGGCTTGAGATGAACGCCTTCCTCTTAGAACGCTATCGCACTCTAGAAGCGATGGAAGAGCTTAAGCCAAGCGCAAATACTCCAGCGCACTCCAGAATTGTTCGAACAGAACCTCCTATCACTAGAAGGCTTAACTCATTTGAGAATAAGGTCGCTAACAAGCCGCAAGCCTGCAAATTGTGTTCCAGGGAGAATCACCCTATCCGTCTGTGCCCACGGCAACTTACATCAAACAGCAAAAACTATGTTTGAACTGTTTCGCTAGGGGTCATCAGTTAAGGGATTGCACAAGTGCTCACAATTGTTTTACGTGCAAGGGTCGTCACAATACGCTCTTGCATCGTAGTGACACTCCACAATTGAGCCCTACAGTAGTCTCCATGCCACAAGCAACAGCTGCCTCCAATCAATCTATACAGTCCACTCCATCCCAACAACCGAATGTTCACAATTATGTTGCAATTAACACCCACGGTCACCTAAGCACGGCTGTTATATATATGATCGCCATTTGGGTGTAAATTATACAGTTCGTGCACTGATCGACTCGGGATCAGAGGCAACATTTATTTCCGAGCGACTCTTCCACCTGATAAAGCTGCCGTACAAATCCGTACAGGCACAAGTATCGGGATTAAATCAAGCTGTTGCAGCCCAGCCTCGCATGCTCTGCCATTTTAATATTGACTCTCCTTCCAAGCCTCGTATCCAAATCGAGGCATCAGCCTACGTCCTACCACATTTGGCAGGGAATCCACCATCATGTTCGATCCCCCAAAGTTTATTGACAACCCTGCCAAAACTCCAGTTAGCGGACCCTAATTTCCACAAGAGTTCGCAGATAGATGTGTCCTACCTACCTACCGTCCATACTAACGGGCGGCTCCCATCCTAATATATGTGGTACGTTGCTGGGCCAGGAAACTATTTTCGGGTGGATTTTAACAGGCCCAGTTTCAAAGACCGCATCCACCGCAATCTCGTCATTCTCGACTCGAATATCTGTCTCTCAAGAAGAGCAATTAGACGTCATTCTCACAAAATTTTGGGAGGTGGAGGACATTCCAGTCAAACTGGTAAAGAGCTCCGACTCCTTTTGTGAGAGTAATTTCATCCGGACAACAACAAGGAACGAGAAGGGCAGATATGTAGTCACCCTACCTTTCCAAGAACCTAATCACATAGACTTAGGACATTCAAGATCTATCGCACTAGCTCAGTTTCTAAAGAACGAGAATAGTTTAAAAAGAAACCCTCCTTTGAAAGACCAGTACGATTCCGTGATTCGGGAGTACTTCGACTTAGGTCATATGACACAAGTCTCTCCAAACAGCAACCCCAATAATTTTTACCTGCCGCATCATGCTGTTTTTAAGCCCAACAGCACCACAACAAAGGTGCGCGTTGTGTTTAACGCCTCCAGCCCGTCTTCCAATGGCAAAAGTCTAAATGATATCCTACACACGGGACCAGTACTCCAATCGGATCTGACGATTCAGATACTAAAGTGGCGATTCTACCGTTACGTTTTCAATGCCGATATAACCAAGATGTATCGGCAAATCCAGGTCGATCCAAGACATACGCCCTACCAACGAATACTATTTCGCAATGAGAACGAAGAACTTTGCGACTTCGAACTCAATACAGTTACCTTTGGGGTAAACTGTGCCCCATACCTCGCAATCCGGGTCCTCAGTCAACTTGCTCGTGATATACGAGAATATTGTCCCATCGCATCCGATATAATTGAAAATTATATGTATGTCGATGATGTTCTAGCAGGGGCACACACGAAGCCACAAGCAATTTCAGCCATTGCAGAACTCCACATGGCACTCGACAGAGCTGAGTTCCCTCTGAGAAAGTGGACATCCAACACAAAGGAAGTGTTAAAAGGAATAGCAAAAGGCAAAGGTGCAGTTTCACGGCTTCTGCGACGCGTCCCAGCGCGCATATGGTGCTGTACTTTATTTGCGCGTCGAGATCAACGGATGCATCTCCACTCACCTTGTCGCAGCAAAAAAGAGAGTCGCGCCAGTTAACACGGTATCACTACCACGCTTAGAGCTGTGTGGCGCCGTCCTTCTTTCTGAGCTCACCACGGCTCTTATTCCTCAGCTCCCCATCCAGACTAATGAAAATTTCAATTGGACAGACTCCACTATTTTTCTTGCCTGGTTGGACAAACCTCCATGCAAATGGTCTACCTTTGTGGCTAACCGGGTAGCCAAGATATCATCAACCAATGGCAAATGGTCCCATGTTCGATCCGAACATAACCCAGCTGACCTAGCTAGTCGGGGGGTTTCTCCTCGGGACCTATTGGGCAGCACTTTGTGGTGGCATGGACCGGAATGGTTACAACTACCACAAAACCAATGGCCAGTTCCTGTTACGGTACTTGAGACAGAGATTGAACAACGCGCAGTGAAGTGCAATGTCTCACAGCTACCCTCCTATAACCTTCTGGAACAATTCTCCAGATTCGACAAGGCATTGCGCCAAGTTATTGCATATGTCTGTCGCTTTATCCAGCGCTGTAGAAATCCAGCGATCCACTTTCCCGCCGAGCTCCGTAATGAAGAACTTACGAGAGTTCAGTTCCGACTTATCGAGTATACTCAACGCCAAGCTTATCCTAAGGAGTATAGCTGTTTGCTCGATAAGCAGCCAATTCAAGGATCAAGCAGCATTCGCAATTTAACCCCTTTCATCGATCAAAGGGGTATTCTGCGATCCTGTGGACGGGTGAGAGCGTCAACCTCGTTAGGCTATGATGAGCGACACCCCATAAACCCCATGATTCCGGCCAATTGTGATTTTTCGCGCCTCCTGGTCCGATTTACCCACCTCATTTGTTTTCACGGAGGCAATCAATTGGTAATGCGGCTTATAAGTGCCAAATACTGGATCCCAAAGCTCAAGGTCCTGGTAAACTCCTTCAAGGTCTGTGTAATACACCGTAGACGACTCCAGACCCAACTTATGGGCGAACTCCCAAGGGCGAGATTAACCTTTTCCCGACCCTTCACACGTACGGGTGTAAACTTGCCGGACCTTTCGATATTAAAAGCTACATTGGTAGAGCATGCAAAATTACCAAGGGTTATGTCTGTGTCTTCGTGATCTAACCACCGAGAGATTCCTGGCCGCATTTTCGCGATTTATCGCAAGAGCGTCATCCGTTCTTTCGAGAGATTTCTTGCAAGCGACTCAAAGCGCTCCACTATCAATATTGGTTACGGTGGAAGAATGAGTATTTAAAAGAGCTCCATAAGCGAAATAAATGGCAGTCCCCTACAAGGGACCTCCAAGTCGGTGATATGGTGATTATTAAGGAAGATAACATACCAATAAATGAATGGCGCCTTGGCCGAGTCCAGCTGGCTTGCCCAGGCACAGGCACTGAGAGAGACTCACTCACTAAGTCGATCCCAGATGCGCTCAGGACTCTCCTTATGGTCTCCTTTTCACCTCCATCACTCCAACCAAAAATATGTAAAATCACTTAACCAGCAGAGTTTGTTACATGCAGCAGAAACTTCTAATAAAGTGTTTTTTTTCACCAACAACAATAATCAAGGATTATTTATCTGACGCCACCCCCACAAACAACTTCTATAGCACTGATTTACTCCGATGTTGATAAGATTTACCTCAAATGGAAAGCGTATACTATAAATTGTTATTAGTACGAAATGCATGCAAATGAATTGAGGTCCTAATAAAACGAAAATAGATTTATATTGGAGAGTCAGCAAACTTTTAACTTGCTACAAAAACCAAATGACTTATACGTAATCCACAATACTATACTAAAGAGCAACCTGTCCAACTAGATGTTCTTATTTCATTATATCTAAGAGATTTGATAACGAGAAAGAGAGGCTATCTTCGGCACGCCGAACCTTTTCATAATGCTCATAGTGCTTTGCCCGTATCTAAGAAGTACCGGAAAAATAGTAAATGCCGAGTTTGGTCAAGATATCTTGATAACCAAAAAAGGTTTTTAATCAAAAACCTGGTTTTCGACCGATCACTCTTATGGCAGCTATATGATATAGGGGTCCGACGTTGGAAGGATTCTGTATATATATAAGGAGCATAGTTAAACTAATAAATGCCGATTTTGGTCAATATATCGTGAAAAACAAAATGCTTTTCATACAACAATTTAATTTTCGACCGGTCGTTCCTATGGCAGCTATATGATATAGTGGTCCGATCATAATAGAATTTTGCATATATATGAGAATCATAGTTAAGCTAATAATTGCCGAGGTTGGTCAATATCTCTTGAAAAACGAAATGTTTTTCATACAAGAATCTACTTTTCGACCGATCGTTCCTATCGCAACTATATGATATAGTGGTCGAATGTTAATAGGATTTTGCCTTTACATGAGGAGTATAGTTAAGCTAATAAATGCCGAGTTTGGTCAAGATATCTTGGAAAACAAAATGCTTTTCATACAACAATTTAATTTTCGACCGATCGTTCCTGTGGCAGCTATATGATATAGTGGTCCGATCTTAATAGGATTTTGCATATATGTCAGGAGCATAGTAATACTAATAAATGCCGAGTTTGGTCAAGATATCTTGATAAACAAAATGTTTTTCATACAAAAACTTAATTTTCGACCGACAGTTCCTATGGCAGCTATATGATATAGTGGTCCGATCTTAATAGGATTTAAATGCCGAGTTTGGTCAAGATATCTTGATAAACAAAATGTTTTTCGTACAACAACTTAATTTTCTACCGATCGTTCCTATGGCAGCTATATGATATAGTGGTCCGATCCAGTTTTGGTTTTGACATATGTGCTGCGTGCAACAGAAAGAGGGAGTTCTGCAAAGTTTCATTAAGATAGCTTTCGCTTAGAAACAGACAGACGGACAAACGGACAGTCGGTCAGACGGACAGACGGACAAGGCTGATCAAGAATATATATACTTTATGGGGTCGGAGATGTCTCCTTCTATGCTTTACACATTTCACGACAAAATTATAATACCCTCTGCAACGGTATAAAAAAACAACGACATATTTTTATTGATTGCTTGCAAACTATCCGTGATTAAGCTAAATAAACTCGTACTATAGAAGGACCCAAACGTATAACAGAAGGACGGACATCGTAAGATTGAATTGTAAAGAATTGGAAGACGAATGTTATGACGAAATTAACTTTGCTACTACAGGTGTTCGATATGGTACGTAGGTCTGCCTATCAAACAAAACTAAGTTAAGTTAACTTAGCAAAATATTTAATTTGAATTATTTTCTATTCATGAAATTCATTTTTGATTTATTATCCAATTATATATGCAATTTTGCAAAATGGCTTGTGGCGGCACTGTAAAACACCATCTTCAATTTTTATCTACTTGGGGCCATTAAGTAATGTAAACACTAGCTCAAGGAATGATTGGCGTAGGAACTGTTTGCGCTGCCGACGCGTGGAAATCAATATCATCGGTCAGAGAATATCATCAGACTTGATCATGTCCATCCATCTTGGCCGCTGCATTACAACTTTCGATATTGTCTAAACATTTTGAGCGCTGGTCAGAAGCAGTTCCGCTTATTAATATCACTGACACGATCTCCAACAAAATAAATGCCCTTTGCTTCTTAAAAGATTTTATAAATGCAAGCATTCAGTGCGATCACATGTTTTTGCAAAATTGTCCAGTGTGATGAGTGTGCATACACACACACACACACACACAATTGCGCTCCGATGGATGGCGCCTTATTGCCCGCTCATTACGTTCATTAAAAACAAGAAAGCTTATCTTTAAGAACGAGTTCAACAATGCCGGCAAGAAGCATGGCGTTTCAGAGCAGATTCGATAACTTCAGGGGAATAGTGCGACCAGCCGGTTTGAATTGAAACAAAATGTTTTTTATACAAGAATCTACTTTTCGACCGATCGTTCCTATAGCAGCTATATGATATCACTATATCACTGTCCGACTTAACAGCATTTTGCATACATATGAGGAGTATAGTAAAACTAATAAATGCTGAGTTTGGTCAAGATATCTTACAAAAAACAAAATAATTTTTCATACAACTTAATTTTCGACCGATCGTTCCTATGGCAGCTATATTATATAGCGGTCCGATCTAAATAGGATTTTGCTTATATATTAGGAGTATAGTTAAACTAAATAATGCCGAGTTTGGTCAAAATATCTTGAAAAACAAAATGCTTTTCATACAACAATTTAATTTTCGACCGATCGTTCCCATGGCAGCTATATGATATGGTTCACCGATCTTAATATTATTTTGCTTATATATAAGGAGCATAGTAAAACTAATTAATGCCGAGTTTGGTCAAGCTATCTTGAAAAACAAAATGTTTTTCATACAACATTTATTAAATTGTTTCGACCGATCGTCCTGTCGCAGTTATATGATATAGTGGTCCGATATTAATAGGATTTTGCATTTATATCAGCAGCATAATAAAACTAATAAATGCCGAGTTTGGTCAAGATATCTTGATAAACAAAATGTTTTTTTATACAAAAACTTAATTTTCAACCGATCGTTCCTATGGCTGCTATATGATATAGTGGCCCGATCCAGCTGGTTTTGACATAAGTGCTGCGTGAAAAAGAAAAATGGAGTTCTGGAAAGTTTCATTAAGATAGCTTTAAAACTGAGGGACTAGTTCGCATAGAAACAGACAGACGGACAGATGGTCAGACGGACATGGCCATATCGACTCGGCTGTTGATGCTGATCAAGAATATATATACTTTATGGGGTTGGAGATGTCTCCTTCTATGCGTTACACATATCAAGACTAAATTGTAATACCCCCTGTAAGGGTATAAAAAAAGTTTTTAATCTAAAACTTAGCTCGACCGATCTTTCCTGTGGCAGCTATATGATATAGTGTACCGCTCTTAATGCGATTTAGCATTTATATGAAGAGCAAAGTAAAGTCAAGAAATCTTGAAAAACAAATTGTTTTTTATACAACAACTTAATTTTCGACCCATCGTTCCTATGGCAGCTATATGATATAGTGGTCCAATCTTAATAGGATTTTGCATATATATGAGGAGTGTAGTAAAACTAATTAATGCCGAAGTTGGTCAAGATATCTTGAAAAACAAAATGTTTTTCATACAACAACTTTATTTTCGACCGATCGTTCTTATGGCAGCTATATGATATAGTGGTCCGATCTTAATAGGATTTAAATGCCGAGTTTGGTCAAGATATCTTGATAAACAAAATGTTTTTCGTACAACAACTTAATTTTCTACCGATCGTTCCTATGGCAGCTATATGATATAGTGGTCCGATCCAGTTTTGGTTTTGACATATGTGCTGCCTGCGGCAGAAAGAGGGAGTTCTGCAAAGTTGCATTAAGATAGCTTTAAAACTGAGGGACTAGTTCGCATAGAAACAAACAGAGGGACAGACGGACAGTCGGTCAGACGGATAGACGGACATTGCTATGTCGGTTCGGCTGTTGATGCTGATCAAGAATATATATACTTTATGGGGTCGGAGATGCCTCCTTCTATGCTTTACACATTTCACGACAAAGTTATAATACCCTATGCAATGGTATAAAAAAACAACGACATATATTTTTATTGATTGCTTGCAAGGTCGTAAACTCGTAATATAGAAGGAACCAAACGTATAACATAAGGACGGACATGGTAAGATTGAATTGTAAAGAATTGATTTATGATCAAATTATATATACAATTTTGCAAAATGGCTTGTGGCGCCACTGTAAAACACCATTGTAGGAATGGCCTGAAGCAAATAAAATGCAACCGTTCTTGTGCGCGTCACTTTCAGAATGCCGTCGCAGATCATTTTATTTCACCATCGTTCTCGTTTTTCTTATGCTCGTGTCAGAGCGAGAGTAAGAGCATCGATGTGATTACAGTTATATTTACAGTGGGACAGTTAATGCTATATCACAGTAGAATCTTACATGCTAATTATTACTACAATTCGGCCGGTCTGACGTTGAGTTTCTCCTGATATTCGTTGACATACTTCTAGTTGCAATATTCTTTTCTTAATTTATTTTTGATATTGTTTTGCTTGGTTTCATTTTTAGTTTTGTCATTTTCATTACATACATTATTTACATTATTGTTTTCTAAATTTATTTCTTCAGTATCACTGTCTGAACTGTTTTCTTCTTGTGTGTTGTTGTTTACAATATTTTTTCTACCGCTGAGCCAAGGTTTCATATTGTGTACTGCCCAAATTCCTGAATATGGTATTTGTGTTTGTTGAAAATTTTCTACGTCTTCTATAAAGTATCTATCATTATCTAACACCCTTGACACTACATATGGTCCTTTGAATTTAGGAATCAGTTTGCTTGATACTCTAGGTTGTGAATTAAAGTTTCGGACAACTACATAATCTTCTTTTGAGAATATTTTGGGATTCTGACGTTTTGCATCTATGTAACTTTTATTGTAGTCTTGTGTCTTTTGTTGGTTGACTTCGATGTGATTACAGTTATATTTACAGTGGGACACTTAATGCAATATCACAGTAGAATCTTACATGCTAATTATTACTACACCATCTTAAATTTTTATGTTAATGATGATATTAACGTAGTGTGCTTGGCGCAGCGATCATGTCACATCCATCTTCGTACCGTACAGCTGGTAGTCACAGCAGCCACGATGAAAAAATATACAGGACATACTATCGAGATCTACTTTGGCGCCATTAAGTAATGTAAACACTAGCTCTAGGAATGAACGTCTCTCCATCATATGTGAATTTAAGCCTCTGATATATGCTTTCAGGTAACCACCTGGTAAATCTTCGCCTTGTCAAATTCGCCAATTAAGTTTTATTTCACAGTCTTCTACTAAAACCAACTAAAACGGCTTTGAAAAATAAAGCGCAAGCCGCTGACCCTGAATTAACAGACCTTTTGCAAGGAATGTCGTCACTAATACTCCAGAAAGCTCGACTGGTGTAGGAACTGTTTGCCCTACCGACGCATGGAAATCAGTAAACATCATAATAATATTGTAATAAAGAATATCATCGGTCAGAGAATATCATCAGATTTGATCATGTCCATCCATCTTGGCCGCTGCATTATAACTTTCGATATTGTCTAACCATTTTAAGCGCTGGTCAGAAGCAGTTCCGCTTATTAATATCACTGACAGGATTCGCCCACCAAATTAATGCCCTTTAACTTTGGCGAAAATACGAACCACATAGACTGCTCATATCAGTCAAAAATTGTTGCTTCTTAAAAGATTTTATAAATGCAAGCATTCATTCATACAGACACAGTCCATCGATCGCTGGATAAGGACTAAATATCAATGACAAGAAAGTTGCAGTTTCGATGAATCGACTTATACCTGCATTATAGACCAACGAGGACAGGGAAGTCATAGTGCTGTGCACCACGGACCTATGAAAACCTGTTCCGTGTAGGGTTCGCAAATTCGTATTCTTGGTCGTTACATCCAGGGAAATTAGCAGATTTGTATCCCTGGCTTCTCTCACTCTCACTTGTTTTTGCAAAATTGTCCAGTGTGATGAGTGTGCATACACACACACACACATACAATTGCGCTCCGATGAATGGCGCCTTATTGCCCGCTCAGCAAAACGAAAACTGACGCTTCAAATGATTCATGCACAAGTCCGCTACGAATTACGTTCATTAAAAACAAGAAAGCAATCTTTAATGTGTTAAACTCAACCATATCTGATTTTGAGATTTTATCTAATAACTTTATTTTGCATAGAAATGATCGGCCGACTCGAGGTGGTGGGGTGTTAATTGCCGTTAAAACCACTCTCCAGTCAGATTTTTTCTGTTTTAGTAAGCCTACTGACGCTGAGATTGTCTCAGTTAAGGTGTCTTTTCCTACACGGAATATATTATGTCCCACCTTCTTCTGATATTCAAGTTTATATGAAACATATTACTTGTATTAAGGAAGTTTCTTCACACGTGCGTGATAATAACCTATTTATGGTGTTGGGTGATTTTAAGTTGCCGAACATCTCTTGGTCATTATTTACTGTTAAAAATTATCTAGTGCCCTCAGCACAGCACGATTTTATAGACTGCATGCTTGATCTTTCGTTTTTTAAATAAATTCAATTTCTAATCATTTGAATAGAACACTTCACCTTATTTTTGTTAACGGCTACCTTATTTCTCATATGTCTAGGTCCCCTCCTTTATCTCTTCCTGAGGATGTCTATCATCTACTTTTCGACCGATCATTCCTATGGCAGCTATATAATATAGTGGTCCGATCTTAATGCCGAGTTTGGTCAAGATTTCTTGAAAAACAAAATATTTTTCGTACAAGAATCTACTTTTCGACCGATCGTTCCTATGGCAGCTATATGATATAGTGGTCCAATCTTAATAGGATTTTGCCTATATAAAAGGAGTATAGTAAAACTAAAAAATGCCGAGTTTGGTCAAGATATCTTGAAAAACGAAATGTTTTTTCATTCAACTTAATATTTGACCGATAGTTCCTATGGCAGCTATATGATATAGTGGTCCGATCCAGCTGGTTTTGGCATATGTACTGCGTGCAACAGAAAGAGTGAGTTCTGCAAAGTTTCATTAAGATAGCTTTTAAACTGAGGGACTAGTGCGCATAGAAACAGACAGACGGACATAGCTATATCGACTTGGCTGTGGCAGCTATATGATATAATGTACCCATCTTAATACGATTTTGCATTTATATCAAGAGCATAGTAAAATTAAGATATCTTGAAAAACAAACTGTTTTTTAATACAACTTAATTTTCGACCGTTCGTTCCTATGGCAGCTATATGATATAGTGGTCCGATCCAGCTGGTTTTGACATATGTGCTGCGTGCAACAGAAAGAAGGATTTCTGCTAGGTTTCATTAAGATAGCTTTAAAACTGAGGGACTATTTCGCAAAGAAACAGACAGACCGAGAGACGGTCAGACGGACAGGGCTATATCGACTCGGCTGTTGATGCTGATCAAGAATATATATACTTTATTTGGTCGGAGATGTCTCCTTTTGTGCATTACACATTTCACGAGAAAATTATAACACCGTCTGCAAGGGTACAAAAAAGGTTTTTAATCAAAAACCTAGTTTTCGACCGATCGTTCCTGTGGCAGCTATATGATATAGTGTACCGATCTTAATACGATTTTGCATTTATATGAAGAGCATAGTAAAGTTAAGATATCTTGAAAAACAAATTGTTTTTTCATTCAACAACTTAATTTTCGACCGATCGTTCCTATGGCAGCTATATGATATGGTGCTCCGATCTTCATATGATTTTGCTTATATATGAGTGGTATAGTAAAACTAATAAATGCCGAGTTTGGTCAAGATTTCTTGAAAAACAAAATGTTTTTTCATACGACTTAATTTTTGACCGATCGTTCCTATGGCAACTATATGATATAGTGGTCCGATCCAGCTGGTTTTGGCATTTGTGCTGCGTGCAACAGATAGAGGGAGTTCTGCAAAGTTTCATTAAGATAGCTTTTAAACTGAGGGACTAGTGCGCATAGAAACAGACAGATGGACATAGCTATATCGACTCGGCTGTGGCAGCTATACGATATTTTCTTTTATTTATTTATTTATTATTTATTAATGGTCAACAAACCGAGTGTCTTCCTCATTATTCAATAGGTTATACAATAGATAATAGAATTATATGCTAAAAGCCTAGTTAAAGAAAAAAATTTTCTAAATAGCATCACCGACCGATGGAGGTGTTTTATTTGCCAGTCCGGCCAGCTGTGCCCCTTTTCACAGCTAATTTTGTCAGGGACGCTATTAGAGCCTACCTCTATGCAGAAGGTTGTAAGTAGGAAAAAAGTGTTCTCAAGTAAAATTAAAAATAATCTTAATTTGCTATATTAATAAAGAAAATACAATAAATAGGAAAAAAGAGAAAGTAGGAAGATTGTTAATAAAGTAAAGCAATGTAAGTTAGATGAAGAGTGTTAAGTAGATAGGACAAAGAGAAAAGTAAGGGGAAGTCACCGACCCGGTGGGGGAACATTTTTCAGCCTGTCCGGCAAGCTATGCCCCTGCTCATAGCTGGGAGTGGTCAGCGACTTCCCGAAGGTATCCTGAAAGCAACGATTTTATTAGGGGTAGAGACAGTTCTGTAGAGAAAACGTGATGCAAACTATTATAATTTTTACATAGCACGCGAAAAGGATTGTGCATAGCGTAGTCTGTTGTGCACGTAGATAGGAATAAGGGGCGATAATTTCTAGTTTGTCTAGCCGGAACAGAGAACTATTTTACGGTTGGTAAGAGACGAAAGGTTGAAAAGAAGCAGTCTGCTGGAGTAGGATGGCAACCGAAGATTAAGGTCCCAATTTAAACCTCGTAAGGCAAAAAGCATAAATTGCTTCTGATCAGATTTATTACGATCCTGGCTATTGTTATACTATGGAGACCAGATGCAAGAGCAGTATTCAAGGATAGGGCAACAAGAGAGATGTACAGAAGTTTTGTTATAAAAGGATCGTTAAACTCTTTAGACCATCGTTTAATGAATCCAAGTACACCTTTTGCCTCATTGACGATGGTATCTATGTGAAGATTGAAACAGAGTTTAGAATCAAAAATAACGCCTAGATCCTTAACTGTTAGTATACGTTGCAAAGGGATATTGTCGATTGTATAACTGACAAGATAAGGTGTAGTACGATTAAAAGTCATAAACATACACTTTGAACAATTTAGATGCAATTGATTGGCCGAACACCATAGTTGCATAACGTTCAAATAGTTTTGTAGACGAGAATGATGTAGGGGATTAGTGTATGATAGAAAAAGTTTGACATAGTCCGCATACATGAGTACACGGGCATGTGATATAACAGAGGGGAGATCATTTATAAAAATAGTAAAAAGTAAAGGTCCAAGATGACTACCTTGAGGAACACCAGAAGTAACGTGAACCCGTTTACCTTTTAAATAAGAATTAATCCAAAGCAAAAGAGACAGGGGGAAACCTATTCGGTCAAGTTTAAAAAGTAAAATGTCATGGTGCACAGAGTCAAACGCCTTACTGAAGTCAGTGGAAATGACATCAGTTTGCATTTTCGAAAGGAAAGCATCGTTTACCAAGGAAGTAAACTCAAGCAGATTTGCAGAAATGCTGCAAATTCGAAGTGATTATTTTTTCAAATAATTTAGGAATAGCGGACAGTTTTGCAATGCCCCTGTAATTTCGTATATCAGACTTCCCACCTTTCTTGTGAAGAGGAATGATATAAGATTCTTTCCAAAGAGATTGAAAGACAGAAGATTCAAGGGATAGATGGATAAAGAAGGGAAGAACTTGAGTAGACAACTAGGAATATTATCCGGCCCAGGAGAGTAAGAAGATTTTAATGGGTTTATAGCTAATAGGAGAGAGGAGTGTGAAATAATGGGAGGAGATATAGAACTAGCAGTAGAAATAGTATAAGGGTAAGAATTAGTATTAGGACAGACTGAAGAGTTAGTTGCTTAGAAAAAATTAGGAAAGAGTTTAGCAGAATCAGTGTCATTGCTAGCTTTATCCAAGCCAAGAAAAAAAGAAGATGGCAAACTTGAAGATTTACGCTTCAAGTTTACAAAATTATAAAACTGTCTCGGATTTTGGGCAAATTGCCTTTTACAACGAGTTAGATAATTCTCATAGCATTGAGAATTAAGAAGAAAGAAGTTCGACTTGGCTATGAATATTTGGCCAAGTCTGTACACGAACCAAACTTTTTAAACTTCTTAAAATATTTAGATTTTACATTTTTTAGATGTGATAATCTGGGAGTAAACCAGGGTGGTTTGGAAAAAGTAGTCGAAGGAATTGAATTAGGAATACACACATCTAAGAGCGAGTTTAGGGTGTTATAAAAAAAATTAATGGCAGTATTCATATAAACTGAGTCATATAAGAAAGACCAATCGGTTGCATAAATAAGTTGATTCAGCAAAGAATAATTTCCTTTGCGAAAGCAGCATCGGGGCTTATTGGCTGATGAGCACAAAATGAAAGGATTACAATTGAGCATTGCAATCTCTAAAGTAGGATGATAGACATCCTCAGGAAGAGATAAAGGAGGGGACCTAGATACATTAGAAATAAGGTAGTCGTTAACAAATACAAGGTCAAGTGTTCTAATCAACTGATTAGAAATTGAATTGATTTGAAACAACGAAAGATCAAGCATGCAGTCTATAAAACCGTGCTGTGCTGAGGGCACTAGATAATTTTTGGCAGTAAATAATGACCAAGAGATGTTGGGCAAATTAAAATCACCCAACACCATAAATAGGTCATTATCACGCACGTGTGAAGAAACTTCTTTAAGACAAGTAATATGTTTTATATAAACTTGAATATCAGAAGAAGGTGGGACATAAGAGCATGTTACATAGACATTCCGTGTAGGAAAAGACACCTTAACTTGGACAATCTCAGCGTCAGTAGGCGTACTTAAACAGAAAAGTTCAGACTGGAGAGTGGCTTTAAAGGCAATTAACACCCCACCACCTCGAGTCGGCCGATCATTTCTATACAAAATAAAGTTATTAGATAAAATCTCAAAATCAGATATGGTTGAGTTCAACCATGTTTCTGAAAATGCTATTATATCCGAATTGAAGAAAGTGCTGGCCATGAAAAGATTTTTAAGCTTTGAAATGAGACCTCTATCATTCTGATAATGAATTAAGATTTGGTCAGAAGATGAAGCTAGTTTTTTGAGGCAGAAATGGTACCCTGTATTGAAGGGACTGGAAGGGTGACAGGCTGGTTACGCCTTTTAGGCTTGAACTCGTGAACAATCATGTGTGGAGGCCAAAATTTGGGATCACAAATAATTGGGAACATATCATGCTGAACATTTATTTTGAATGATGATATTTCACGAGGGGTGGAGAAATTAAATTTGGTTATTGACACGCTAGCAGAAGATTTGCTAGCAATATAGGCTGCCAATGACTCAGAAGTGGTGTCCGACGAAAGTCGAGACACAAAAACTTGCCTACGAGGGGCAACTACCGTTAAAATAGGCGCTGATGGGGCTGTAGGTAATACAGGAGTTGGAGAAGCTAACGAGGGATAATGATTGTTTTAAACAATCTGGGCAAGATTGCGCGCAGGTCTACCTTTGCGGCCAGGAGCTGACGGGGCTGAGGCAGTTTGATTAATTGGGACGGGATCAGGTACGGGCTCTACTGGGACTACTACAGGGGTTGAAATAGGGGAAATTGGACAGTCGCTTCGAGAAGGCGATAGGGACAACATTGGAGATACATCCAAGTTGCTAGGAATAGACATGAAAGGCGTAGGTGTCTGAACAGACGTAGAGGGCACTTGCAAAAGTTGAGACTCCAACCGGCGATTGGTTGGGGACTCGAATTTATAGTTGCCAAGCAACTCGAAACTCGAGTCAAAATTACTCGAGAGCTGCTTAGCCACACTATTCAATTTTAAGAACTGATTTCTCACAGAATTATACATTCTGGAGAAATCAATTTGCTTGTCGATGCATTCTGGGCACGACCAACGCAAGCCACCGCAGCCCTTCTTGGCAATTGCAGCGATCTCGTCGCAATCACGCCCAGTGAGACCTGCACATTTAGCATGCATTATATTCTCACACAGCCAGCAATTAACAAATTGCGGCAGTGCAGAAACATCAGCCTGCTTGAACATGCACGGTTTCTTACAGCAGAACATAATTATTTAATGCGTATTCAATTTGCGAGAGCACAGAGCAAAACGAAAACGGTGCACAAGATAGAGCAAGTAAATACTCAAAAAACAATCACTCGTACACAAACAAACTGTTTGGAGCGAATAGCAATAGAAAAAGTTTGCGAGAGCGCGATGCACAAGCAGAAAGTATGCAGCGAACACACGCACAAATAAGTGTATGCACAGGGGAGCACCAAAGCAAAAGAATCAAAACAGGCAATAACAACAACACGTTTTATAAATGCAATAATTAACAGACTTACGCTGCACAACAGATAACACTTTGCACAATTTATAATAGCTTTATAAATAAAGCACCGAAAAATGCAAAATTTTGAAATGAAAAGCAGGATTAAAGCGCAAAAATATATAAAAATCTTGGAGCACAAGTAAAACACGTCAATCACTTTTTTGCATTTATATCAAGAGCATAGTAAAGTTAAGATATCTTGAAAAACAAATTGTTTTTTAATACAACAATTGAATTTTCGACCGATCGTTCCTATGGCAGCTATATGATATAGTGGTCCGATCCAGCTGGTTTTGACATATGTGCTGCATGCAACAGAAAAAAGGAGTTCTACAAAGTTTCATTAAGATAGCTTTAAAACTGAGGGACTCGTTCGCAAGGAAACAGACAGACGGACATAGCTATATCTACTCGGCTGTGGCAGCTATATGAGATAGTGTACACATCTTAATACGATTTTGCATTTATATCAAGAGCATAGTAAAGTTAAGATGAAAAACAAATTGTTTTTTAATACAACAACATAATTTTTGACCGATCGTTCCTATGGCAGCTATATGATATGGTGCTCCGATCTTAATATGATTTTGCTTATATATGAGGAGTATAGTAAAACTAATAAATGCCGAGTTTGGTCAAGATTTCTTGAAAAACAAAATATTTTTCATACAAGAATCTACTTTTCGACCGCTCGTTCCTATGGCAGCTATATGATATAGTGGTCCGATCTTAATAGGATTTTGACTATATAAAAGGAGAAGAGTAAAACTAAAAAATGCCGAGTTTGGTCAAGATATCTTGAAAAATGTTCTTTCATACAACTTAATTTTTGACCGCTAGTTCCTATGGCAGCTATTTGATATAGTGGTCTGATCCAGCTGGTTTTGACATATGTGCTGCGTGCAACAGAAAGGAGTTCTGCAAAATTTCATTAAGATAGCTTTAAAACTGAGGGACTAGTCCGCATAGAAACAGACAGACGGACACACGGTAAGACGGACAGACTTCTCTATATCGACTCGGCTGTTGATGCTGATCTAGGATATATATACTTTATTGGGTCGGAGATGTCTCCTTTCTGCTCCGATCTTAATATTTTTTTGCTTATATATAAGGAGTAAAGTAAAACTAATAAATGCCGAGTTTGGTCAATATATCGTGAAAAGCAAAAAAAAAATCCTATGGCAGCTATATTGCTAGCAAATCTTCTGCTAGCGTGTCAATAACCAAATTTAATTTCTCCACCCCTCTTGAAATATAATCATTCAAGATAAATGTTTCATATGATATGGCTTCCACATTATTGTTCATGAATTCAATCCTAAAAAGCGTAACCAGCCTGTCACCCTTGCCCTCTGCCACAAAAAACTAGCTACATCTTCTGACCAAATCTTTATTCATTATCAGAATGTTAGAGGTCTCATTTCAAAGCGTAAAAATCTTTTCATGGCCAGCACTTCCTTCGATTCGGATATAATAGCATTTTCAGAAACATGGTTGAACTCAACCATATGTGATTTTGAGATTTTCGCGAATAACTTTATTTTGTATAGAAATGATCGGCCGACTCGAAGTGGTGGGGTGTTGCCGTAAATCTTCAAGTTTGCCATCTTCTTTTTTTCTTTGCTTGGATAAAGCTAGCAATGACACTGATTCTGCTAACCACTTTGCCAATTTTTTCAAATCAACTTACTCTTCAGTCTGTCCTAATAATAATTTTTACCCTTATACTATTTCTACTGCTACCTCCTCCCATTATTTCACACTCCTCTCTCCTATTAGCTATAAACCCATTAAAATCTTCTTACTCTCCTGGGCCGGACAATATTCCTAGTTGTCTACTCAAGGAGTGTAGTTCTTCCCTTCTTTATCCATTGCTAAAGCTTTTTAATCTATGCCTTGAAACTTCTGTCTTTCCATCTCTTTGGAAAGAATCTTATATCATTCCTCTTCACAAGAAAGGTGGGAAGTCTGATATACGAAATCACAGGGGCATTGCAAAACTGTCCGCTATTCCTAAATTATTTGAAAAAATAATCACTGCGAATTTGCAGCATTTCTGCAAATCAGTTGTTTCCCCTGTTCAACATGGATTCGTAAAGAATCGGTCAACTACGACCCATCTGCTTGAGTTTATTTCCTTGGTAAATGATGCTTTCCTTTTGAAAATGCAAACTGATGTCATTTACACTGACCTCAGTAAGGCGTTTGACTCTGTGCACTATGACATTTTACTTACCGAATAGGTGACCCTCTGTCTCTTTTGCTTTGAATTAATTCTTATTTAAAAGGTAGGAACCAAAAAGTAATGCTGAGGCTGACTATCTCTAAACGGGTTCACGTTACTTCTAGTGTTCCTCAAGGTCACATGCCCTGTGACGATGTATGCGGACGATGACAAACTTCATATCATACACTAATCCCCTACATCATTCTCGTCTACAAAACGATTTGAACGCTATGCTACTTTGGTGTTCGGCCAATCAATTGCATCTAAATTGTTCAAAGTGTATGTTTATGACTTTTAATCGTACTACACCTTATCTTATTAGTTATGCAATCGTCAATATCCGTATGCAACGTATACTTACAGCTATGGATCTAGGCGTTATTTTTGATTCTAAGCTCTGTTTCAATGTTCACATAGATACCATCGTTAGTAAGGCAAAAGGTGTACTTGGATTCATTAAACGATGGTCTAAAGAGTTTAACGATCCTTTTATAACAAAACTTCTGTACATCTCGCTTGTACGCCCTATCCTTGAATACTGCTCTTGCATCTGTTCTACACAGTATAACAATAGCCAGGATCGTATTGAATCTCTTCACAAGCTATTTCTGCTTTTTGCCTTACGAGGTTTAAATTGGGACCTTAATCTTTGATTGCCATCCTACTCCAGCAGACTGCTTCTTCTCAACCTTCCGTCGTTAACCAATCGTAGGATTGTTGTCCTTCTATATAAGTTGATTATTGGCGACATAGATTCTCCCTTTCTGCTAGGGCGTCTTCAATTTTCTGTTCCGGCTAGACAAACTAGAAATTATCGCCCACTTTTTTTCTACCTACAACCTTCTGCTTAGATGTAGGCTCAAATAGAGTCACTGACAATATTAGCTGTGAAAAGGGGCACAGCTGGCCGGACTGGCAAATAAAACACCTCCATCGGTCGGTGATGCTATTTAGAAAATTGTATACTTTAACTAGGCTTTTAGCATATAATTCTATTATCTATTGTATAACCTATTGAATAATGAGGAAAACACTCGGTTTGTCGACCATTAATAAATAATATTTAATATGATATAGTGTTCCGACCTTAATAGGATTTTTGCATATATATGAGGAGTATAGTAAAACTAATAAATGCCGAGTTTGGTCAAGATTTCTTGAAAAACAAAATGTTTTTTCATACCACAACTTAGTTTTCGACCGATCGTTCCTATGGAAGTTATATGTTATAGTGGTCCGATCTTAATAGGATTTAGCCCATATATGAGGAGTATAGTATAACTAATAAGTGCCGAGTTTTGTCAAGATTTCTTGAAAAACAAAATATTTTTCATACAAGAATATACTTTTCCACTGATCGTTCCTATGGCAGCTATATGATATAGTGATAGTGACGGTCAGACGGACAGACGGACAGTCGGACAGTCGGACAGACAGACATGGCTATATCGACTCGGCTGTTGATGCTGATCAAAAATATATATTGTAAAAAGAGCACTTGCTTATTATGAAAAAGCCGGCACGTCAGTGCTGTTTTGTATATTGGTTCAGAATGAATTTATTCAGTTTTTATAATGTTCGCTTAGCCTATGGATATACGTATGTATAAGTATATACATACTTTTGCTGTTATTCGTTAACAGCTACAAAGAGAGGTAGAGTGAGTAGCTCGCATATGCCTGTATTATTGAGCATATATATTGCTCACGGAATGCGCTCAGACGGAGCGTGGGATATGCAGCATAAGCATAAACGGTCAGCTAGTGAGGCTAGTGAACCGCGCTGCGTAATATGAGACCGAGACAATACATAATGTGGCTCTGGGCTCGTTTACTATATTATTGTTATTGTATGCAAAAAAGTGCTGCATACTTTATATTTAAGTACAGGGTAATCTGTAAGGGCATATACGCACTACACCTCCCCTTTTAGAGAAATAACGTAACATTATGAATGTATAGTTATTAAATGAACTTAATTATTGAGGTTTTCTTTTTTTTTTTTTTGTAAAAAATTTAAAATTTTTTTTTTTGTATATAATAAGAAATTTTAAATGTTGGAGTATATAATTCGTTTATTTGTAACAACATTTTTTTTCATTCGGTTGATCAGGCCGTCATGTATTTATATTTTATTTTTTTTTTTTTTGAGTTCGAATGTATAAAGAGAATTTTGGATTATTACGAATTAAAAATCTATTCTTATGAACTTTTTGTTTTTTGTCTTTACTATCTTTAATAAAAATGTTGTCATTATCTTCTATTTTCTCTATTATATATGGTCCTAAATATACTGGGTCTAATTTGTGCCCTGTTTCGTTTATTATAAGTACTTTATTTCCTACTTTTAATTCAAAGTTTTTTGTTTTTTCGTCATATGCTAATTTCCTATAAGCCTTGGCTTTTTCTAACATAATTCTAGCTCTTTTGTATGCTATTTCTAATCTAAACTTTATTTCCCTAGAATAGTTATCTAAATTATAAATAGGATCTATGTAATTAGTTTTGTTTAAGTCTATGAACTGTTTCGGTAGTCTGCCAAATACTAGTTCGTATGGACAATACTCATGCGTTGCTGATGGTGTCGCGTTGAAGCAATAAGTGAAATATTAAACCCAGACATCCCAATCAGATTTGTCTGCAGAGATGTATGAACGAATGTATTCATTAAAAGTTCGATGACTTCGTTCTATTGTCCCTAATGTTTGATGATGATATGCAGTAGAGAAGAGATTCTTGATCTTCAAATACTTGCATAAATCAGTTAAAATCTGGTTTTTATACTCTGTTCCCATGTCCGAGATGAACGTCTTCATTGGACCAAACTTGAGTATGAAATTTTCGAATATAGCTTTTGCGACATTATTTGCGCTTTTGCTTTTTATTTTTTATTTTGAATAGCTACTAAATATTTATTAAGATCGCATATTAATGTGACTATGTATTCATTCATTCACTATCACTATATCGAAAGCATTCACAGGTGTTTCTGTGAGAGTCAGAGGAGTTTTTTGTGCGTCTTTGATTTAGATATTTGGCATTTTTACATCTACGTACGTACTCTTTTATATGACGTGTCATATTTTTCCAGTAGTAGTGTCTTTTTATTTTCGCTAACGTTCTTGTTATGCCGCTATGACCTCCTTGAATTGGGTCGTCATGGTATGTAGACAATATTTGTTGCATCTCTTTTTCATCTTTTATTTGGGTCACCGACTGGAGTAGCGCCTCTCTTAAAGATTTTAATATTTCATTGCCCATATTTTTAAAAGAATCTATTGAAACTGATTCAAAGATCTTTTCGCTCGGTGCCACCTTGACTTGGCTGATTTTTAATATACTGGCCTCTTTTTCGACTCTTTGGAAGAACTGACCTAGGTCGAGAACTCCATTAGTATATAAATCGCTAACTTCAATTCGTCGAATTCTTCAAGCTCTAGCCGCATGCGAGTTAATTTAGAACTGGGATTAGTCATAGAAAAAAGATATGTCAATGGTCTGTGATCAGTTTTAATAGTAAAGTGTTTGCCATAAATATATGGTCTAAAATGGGTAATTGCCCAATGAATTGCCGCTAACTCTTGTTCTGTTGTGCTCTTATTGCTTTCCCCTTTTGTAAATGAACGAGATGCATAAGCTATTGGGAGCTGAATTCCGTCACGGTTCTGAGTTAGAACTACTCCGCAAGCTTGATTACTGGTATCTGTTATAATGCAAAATTCTTTGCGAAAATCAGGATATTGTAATAATGTGCATAAGCTTTTCTTTAAGGTATTGGAATGGGATTTGACATTCACTTGACCATTCAAAGGGAACATCCTTTTTACATAATCTAGTTATGTGCCGTGAAAATCGGCGAAATTTTTTATAAATCGACGATAATAATTGCAGAATGCTACAAATCGTCTCGCGCTGTCCGCATCATGAGGGACAGGATAATTTTTGACGACGTCAAACTTCTTGTCATCTGGCAATACTCCTTTGTCAGTGCATTTGCGACCTAAAAATGTCACTTCATGCATGAAAAATGAACATTTTTCTGGATGCAACTTTAGGTTATAATTACTACATACATTAAAAACATCAAAGTTTTTAATCATGTGTTTTTCGGAACATCCTATCACCATTAAGTCATCCATATAATGGAATGCCTGAGAGGGTTCTAAACCCGAGAATGCTATAGTCATCATGCTCTGAAATAAATTTGGTGCTATTTTAAGACCAAATGGTAAACGCGTGAATCGATATGAGCCATTGCTCGTTGAAAAAGATGTTATATTTCTTGAATTTTCTTCAAGTTCAATTTGGTGGAAACCTTACATTAAGTCAAGGCATGAAAAGTATTTAGCTCTGCCCAGTTGGTCTAGAATATCATCAATTCTGGGGAGCGGGAAATTATCAGAAAGTAGTTTTTGTTGATTTGGCGATAGTCAATTACTAATCGCCATTTCTTTTCTTCCGAATTTGGTAATGATTTTTTCGGTCATAATTGGTTGTGTTTAGAAGGCGAATGTATACATGTTTGGATGCTGCTATTGTATTTGCAACATAAATTCCATTATGTATTTCTTGATTAGGAAGAAATATATAATCATTTACTGTAATAATGTCTATTTTTCGAATTACTTGGGATCTGGCTGGCAAGAGAACTGTATTGTTGCCTGTATGTTATCGGAACATGAATTGGATAATTTAAATTTTAAGGTCTAATTATAAACCAGTCTTCACTTGGTTTGAAATCTAATTGACAATTGAATTTTTTAATAAAATTAATGCCTATTATTCCATCACACGGTATTGAAAAATCGGAATCTACTAAATGAAATTCGTATGGAATAATATATTTTGTGGATTGAAGTTCTATCGAAGTTGTTCCTTGAGATTTTATTACACCTTGGCACCTTGGCCTTGGATGTTTATAATTTTTTCTTCTTGAATTTTGAAATTGTCTGAATTTATTTTTAAAAGTGAGATATCTGCACCAGTATCTATTAGGAATGTGAGCTTATTTTCAGTTGAATGATTATAAAAAGTGACAAATATATTAAGACTGTAATTGATGGAATGAACCTTTACATTTACTGGTTGTTTCCTAAAGGGTTCTGAGAGTTTTCCGGCGTATTTTGCGCCATTCTCACATTGTTACTATTATAACCTTGGTTGGAGTTACCTCGGCCTCTTCCTTTATTTTGGCCTCGTCTTCCTCCACGGTTATTGTAATTATTGTTATTGTTGTTACTGCTTCGGTTATAATTGTTGTGGTTGTAATTTCTGCCACGATTATAACCTCGGCCTCCTCTATTATTATTGTTTGCACCTCGTCGATAATACTGGACAGTGTTACTTTAACCTGTAATCTCCGTGCAGCTATTAACAAATTTGGAGACTTCATCATTCATATTTATGAATGTGCCTGCCTGCATGATAAGTTTTACCTTATCAATTGAACAATTTTTGGTCATAGCTTTTACAGCTGTTGTAGTGCTGTATTTGTTTGCTAGTGCTTGGCCTTGGGCCTTTGCCAAATTTTCCACCTCTTGGGTGTATGGTTAGCCGTTTTATTTTTCTGTTGCAAATTAAGAAGCTTAGCAGATACAACTTCTACCGATTCTCCTTTTACTGCATTTGTTAGTTGCGTAATGATTGCAGCAGTCTGCTCATTACTTATTAAATTTCTCGCATGGCCTTTTAGCTTTGTTTTTATAAGGCTGACAGCTGTTGCTTCATGATCTGTTAGTGAGTCTATAAGACTCAAAGCATCTTTGAAGCTTTGTAAATTTTCTGCCTTTCCATCAAACTCTGGCAAGAGCGATAAGGATAGTTTTGTCAATATATATTGATATAGTTGGTCAATCTTATTAGGATTTTGCATACATATGGAGAGCATAGTAAAACTAATAAATGCCTAGTTTGGTCAAGATATCTTGATAAACAAAATGTTTTTTCATTCAAAAACTTAATTTTCGACCGAGCGTTCCTATGACAGCTATATGATATAGTGGTCCGATCTTAATAGGATTTTGCATGCATATGAGGAGTATAGTAAAACTAATAAATGCCGAGCTTGGTCAAGATATCTTGATAAACAAAATGTTTTTCATGCTGATCAAGAATATATATACCTTATGGGGTCGGAGATGTCTCCTTCTATGCGTTACACATTTCACGATATAGTGGTCCGATCTTAATAGGATTTTGCTTATATATCAGGAGTATAGGAAAACTAATAAATGCCTAGTTTGGTCAAGATATCTTAAAAAACAAAATGTTTTTTCATACAACAACTTAATTTTCGACTGATCATTCCTATGACATCATTATGATATCGTGATCCGATCTTAATATGATTTTGCTTATATATAAGGAGTATAGTAAAACTAATTAATGCCGAGTTTGGTCAGGATATCTTGAAAAACAAAATGTTTTTCATACAAAAATTTAGTTTCCGACCGATCGTTCCTATGGCAGCTATATGATATAGTGGTCCGATCTTAATAGGATTTTGCATATATATCAGGAGCT
>NW_020825009.1:0-67953 GCF_003285875.2 Drosophila novamexicana | reverse complement strand
ATGTCTAAAGATTATAGTAACTATACATGCTATATATCTATATCTTTAACATATATATATATATGTATACATATAACATATATATATATGTACATATATGCAGTTCTTTTAGTCTGCTTTCTACGTTGACTTTATCAGACGTTCGCATTGCGTTTTCATTACGCCTTTTGTTGTTGTTGTTGTTCTTATTTGCCTGTTTGTTTGCTTATTTATCTGCGTAATGCGACTCGCTGTCGGAATGCCAAGACGAACGGACGGACAGACAGACAGACATTGGACGGACGGACATTCAGATTTCTGACAGAGCACAAAACAAAATAATCAAAGAACAGCTGTCTTCTGCGCTGTGCCGTAGATTAAATACCCTATTTGTACACTTTTACCCTGATCTGGCAATACGATAGTGTTACCAGATTTAAGTAACAAAAAATTCGATAAGGTCACTTTTTATTGGTTAATAATTTGGAAAATATATAAAGATTATTATAATAAAAATAATCAGAGCTCCTTCTGGCTAAAATATATTTAAAGTCAGAGTTATATTCTGTTGAAATTATAAAATATATATACACACATATACGATTATTTAGTAACAATATAAGAATAATCCATATTGTTGTTGTTACATATACATGTTTATTTTCTTTATTTGCTTTACATTTTGCTGAACAATCAACAATTTCCATATGCCAAACCATTTGTAAAGATCAGGTTTCCCCATGGCATAGGGTATGCTTCTAGTCGTGTCATCTTCTTGTTTTCCTTGTTGCTATTGTTAGCCCATAAGTGAAATTGAATAACTCGACTTTGCGTCATCTGCGACTACAATAGTTGCTGATAAGAAGCCAAATGCTAAACATACATATTAACAATAACAAATCGTATAGTTCAAATCTTTTCAACTAATCCAAAATACTCAAAATAGCGGCTCTTGTAGATGACAAATAAAATAATGATATATGCTTTAATGGCAAACAATTCGTAGATTGGAGATTACTACGAGACTACGATCCGATCTATTCCGACTTGGATTATATCAGAGGATTACAAAGAGAACAAGTCAATGCACTGGCTGAGTTTTGAGTTCTATGTCTCGACAAAGCATCTAAAAAATCCTCCTCACCAAACGCGAATTGTCTACAATACAAATTCCAGACATTATTGCGCTTTGCATGCAAATGTTCCGAGCTCTCCCAGTAGACATTAATATTCCCAGTTCCCCTGCCAGACAACAGCACATAAAATACACACACACACACACACACACACACACACACACACACAGACAATCACATTGTTGATGTGTGAATATATATGCGTGTATGTGCACATACAAATGTGGAAGTAGTTATTAAAAAACTTGTGTCTAGTCAACTTTTGAATGATCAAAGTTATTAACTTTATGCAAAGTAACATGTTATGATATTTGAGCGGAATGTTTACTTATTAAAAATAACATTCTAGTAGACTTGATGGCTGCGGCTTGATGAAAATAATGCTGTGGAAGATATAGAACGGAAATGCTGTGAGAATAGAGCTAAGAAGAGCGCAATAGATATATTGAATAGATATATCACAATATGATATTAAATAAACTATATTGTCTAGTGTAGTGCATATATATAAAGATGGATATATGTATAGATAAATAGATGAATAGAAGGATAAATAGATGTAGAAATGGATAAATGGATAGATCAATGTATGTATAGGTGGATAGATAGATAGATGTATAAATGTATTAATAGATAGATGGATGGTTAGATAAATGGATGGATGAATAGATGTGTAGATGGATAATTAGATAGATGAATTATGGATATATAGATAGATTCTGTAGCTATATTTTCATAAAACAGGCCCGACGGATTAACTGATTGACTAGCCAAGTTAACTTCTCACTGCGCTGCAACTAGAAAAAAATTAGCTTTTTTAAATATCGCCTCACTATGCGATTCACACGAATTCAAGTACGAACTGCAGACATATTGACATTTTTATGATGCTGTGGCAACATGGTGGACATTTTTTGTTTGTTTTTTTTTTGGTTCAAGTTCTGCGGTTTTTTTTTGTTTTTTTTTTTTTTTTTCAACTTGAAGTGTTTCGGAGTGGTTTCAAGTGCTTCGAAACACATAGTATGGTTAGCTAGACCAAGAGATCGCATTTAGAGATTGATTTATGAGTTATTTCTGTAATATATTTATGACAAATTGATTTTGTGGAGTGCGCTTTTTGGTGTTTGCTTGTAACAATTGCTACATTTTGGCAGTCGTTGTTGTTGGCTGTGAAAGGGGAAGGGGAAGGGGCAGGGGAGTGGTGGGGGTAGGGCTGAGCAATGCAGTGCCCATTGTCTGGAGTTCATAAACACGGGCTGCACATAATTTGGGTCGCTGATCGAGTGGCTGGCTGCCTGGCTTGCAGCTTCAAAGCGTTTTTGGTTGCAACAAAGCTTTTACGCAATTTTTTTAATTGATTTCCAAGCTTGTTGTTTCGGCTGTTGTTGTTGCAGTTGTTGCTGCGTTTACCTGTCTGTACCTGCCTGCATTGCTGCAATTGTTTTCCTGCTTGAAAATTACAAGCTCATTTTCATTTACATTTTACCACTTACCATTTACAATTTCTTTTTGTGTTGTTTGCCGTTTGCTGTTTTTGCTGTTATTGTTGCTGCTGCCTTCAGACAATCCGCTGCGAATGTTGCCGCACCAGACGCCAGGCGGCAACATGTTGCAACAAGCGCCGGCCTCAACATTTGCCGGGTCGGGTCCTACGTGCGTTTCAATTTTCGTGTGGCAAGCAATTTAAAGTTCAATGTACAACAACAATTGCAAACTGCGTTTTGTGGCTAAAACTGTGCTCATGTCTCTGTCTCTATGTGTGTGTGTGTGTGTGTGTGTATTTATATACACTATAATTTATATACACGCTCGGATTCGTATCTGTGTGTATCTGTTTTTAGTGTGACGCTGTCGTGTGAGTTGCATTTGCTAATTAAAATGCAGCAGCAACAACAGTGAACAATGGAAAACATTGGCCATGCTTGGATTTCAGTTTCCCACACCACAGCGTCAATAAAAGGGCGGCCCAGGGGCTAGCTGAGAGCTGTATTCAAATGCACTGAGAAAATTCAAATAGGTTAAAACATATATATATATGGTATATTTTATCAGGGTTATGCCCAAGGCCCAAGGTTGAACGACGAGCCGGTGTTTATTTAATGTCAACGAAACGTTGTAACATTACAAAATTGAGATTGTCTCTATACTTGCAAAATTCTTCAAAAACAACAAAGTTGGATTGTTAGTAAAGAAATTCTTGAATAAAAAATAGATATTTTCTGCAAAGAATAAGATTAAAGACAAAGATTAAGATTAAGATTAAATGAATTTAACCCTCAAATCATTTTTTATATTTTAAACTCTTACAAAAGTCTGCAGTTGCCACAATGTGGATATTGGAATCTTAAGTCTTTTTGAAGAATTTTTTCTATATTAATTTTTGGTTTCAATTTATCCGTGGATTCTGTCGCATTTCATTCAGGAATTCCACCTTCAGTCTCTGGGGTAAACAAAGATTAAACAAAACTTATTGAAATTTAGTTCAGTGTATCGAAAGCACGCACCCACATGGAGCAAGAGAATCTCGGCGGTGACGAGAGAGGCGTATAGCGCGCGGAGAGAGTCGCGGAGCTAGCGAGCGATCGCTCCGCATCGTCAGCTCGTATCTCGCTATCGCGCTCTCCCCCTCTGTCCTCTCCAAATCTCTCTCTCTCTCTCTCTCTCTCTCTCTCTCTCTCTCTCTCTCTCTTCCTCTCTCTCCCAACTCCTCTCTTCCTATCTCCCTCTCTCTCTCTCTCTCTCTCTCTCTCTCTCTCTCTCACTCACTCACTCTCACTGGGGGACAAGGCAGGGAGATGGGGGCTGGGGACGCCGGTCAACTCCAAAAGCCCCCTACGGCATTGCGTCTCGCATTTGATTAGCCTTTGACTTGACCCAAAGGCCTAGACAATTGTCGCTAGAGCTTTACTTGAATTTTCTATTCAATGTTAATCCAATTACAAATCAGACAGAAAACTTAAAATAATATATAATATTGTGGTTTGTTTGGTCATTCAATTAATCATTAATCTTTATTTATTGATTTAAAGTAATTAACTAATATTAACTGATTCATTAGTTTTGGCAATACTAAGAAACATTCGCTTAGCGGCACAAATCCAATTGTTTTTTATATATTTAAATACTTAATTTCCATATTTGTATTCTATATACTTTATTTATAGCATATTTTAATCGTAATACTATAATTCTTCTAAATTGCAATCTGTGGAATTCCCATTTTGAAAAATATGGTCCTTTATCTGACATATAAAGTCAGTTACTTTTGGGAAAGAACATTCAACGTTTGTCCCTTTCCGGTTGATTTCTCTGTTTTTATTCGGCCAGTTCCTTTTTGACATGATTATGCTCTAATTGAGCCGTAGACCTTGGCTTCTATTCGTTCGTTCTTTCGACACTTTGCGCCACGATCGCCAGAGGCCGCAGAAACAAAGAATTAAAAACGAAAAACAAACTAAATTACACAAAATAACAAAACAAAAAAAAAAACAATAGAAAAAATCAATTTGTTAAAATGAGCACACCAAATGCAATCGAAATAATTATGATAATAAGCAACAACAACAACAAATCGAATACAAATAATAACAAGACAAAAACCACAATATAAGAAAATTAAACAAAAGCAAGATGGCAAGACAACTAGCTACGGCAAGCCGAAGTTTAATACTCTTGCGGTGATATGACTTAGATTCTCTTTAAACAGAAAGTTTATAATTACAACCTATAAAATAGTAGTTAGATTTGTAGATGAATAAAGATAAAAGTGAAGATCAAGAATAAGAAGTTAACCCTTGACCGATCGTTTCTATGGCAGCTATTTCTTATAGAGGCTCGATCCGACGAATCTATGCAAATCGATGCCGATTTTAAGACAATATGTTCAAAACTGGGCGACTATTTCACAGAGGAAGAGAAAATATATACCTTATAATATTATAAAACCCACGGCAAGGGAATAACAAGAGGCAAGAATGCAGCTTCATAGATACAAATACAAATACAGATACATATGCATAGATACAGATACATTCAAAACAGTTGAATCAACCGAATGACAGGCTGGACGGCCGACAGACACACAAGCAGACAGACAGACAGACGGACCGACCGATGGCATTAGAGCTGTGCTAATGGTCATAATGAGGTTTAGCGGTGGCGTCCTCCATGATGATGAGGTGCAGATGAGATGAACTGAGTTGAATTGCAGATTGGCGATGATGGGGAGATCGGAGATGGCTGACGGGAGATGGAACGCAACGCCATTTGAGGCAGCTACTTATGCGTGTCATGTGGCAATTATGAATGAAAATGGCCGACTAATTGCCAAGTGAAATAGTCAAGCGATAACGAAGAAGAAGCAGCAGCAGCAATGACTATGAAGAAGAAACGGCGGCAAGAAAGATACAAAAGTATCTGCAAGATGCGTGTAACAAAATATGAATGCAAGGGGCGTTAAGAGGGGCGATCAGCCGTCTAGTCGGCTTGGCCGAGTTCGGCTATGGACAGAGGTGCCGCCGGGCGGGGTCGGACCAGGCCCGTGACAGGGGGGAAGGGGTTGCACACGGTTCAGTGCGGTGTCGGTCATGTGTGCAAATGTCAAAGTGCCGCACGACCCGGCAATGTAGCCAACGGCGAGTTGCTGTCGAGAAAGCCAATGGGCGAATAAAAAGCGCAAGTTCATTTTATGCGGCTCGCATATTTTTATACCCAGCACCGCTTTTGAAAACGGGTCAAAAATAGGGTATACTGGTGCATGGCCAGTGTTTGTGACAGCCAGATAGAGCTGAGTCCAACATCAAGTGTAAGTGTGTATGTAAGATTTATAATTTATATTTGTATATCGATATATCTATCGATAAGCGCTAGATCGTAGTTGGACACATGTTAATTATCAGGATAGTGTTAACTCCTGCCTTTTACTTATATGTATGCTTGATGAAATAAACGAACTTAGTCTATCCAGTCATGTAGGTGGGGCCTAATTTAAAGTATTCCTTTCGGTTCATCTGTCATTTTCATAATATCGATAAATATCGATCTTGACAAAAGGGAGACACCAAATTTTGTGTGTAAAGCTTTAGAAGGTTTCACTTTTTGGATAACTCTCCCCGTTCGACAGCTCGTTATGGGGTGTTAGGGTATCTGCTCGTCGTGCACTGCCCACAAGCGCACTTTTACTTTTTTTTCATATTTTATATTTTTGTTTTTATTTTAATTTTTCTTAGCTTGTGTTTTTGTTGCATTTTTGCTGCTGCCCTTTGTTTAATATTCAAATTAGAGACGAACAACAACTGGCCAAAAACTCGTGTGTAATATTTTCACTTTTATTTGTTTGGGGCGCTTAGAAGCGTTGACAATTTTTATGGTTGTTGTTTGCTTAGTTTTTCTATTGAAATTGTTTGCTTTTAAGTTTCACTTTTACCGGCGATTTTTAGGCGCATTGCGAGAGACAGAGACAGAAGAGGCAAGGAGACAGACAGTGAGAGAAAGAGAGAGAGAGAGAGGGAGAGAGAGAGTTAAGTGCAATAGTTTGGCATGCTAAAATATTGAAGCTAAGATGAAAACAACTTTTTGTATTAAAAATATTGGACTATAATTTTTGATATAAGGCTTGAATATGTTCTAATTTTATTAGAAACCTATGCCTGTTATTATTTCTTTTAATATCATGTTTTTGTAATGAATGTTGTTAGTTTATTTGATCATCTTGATTTTGTAGTCCATAATTGTTTTTAAATATTATACGATTATTTTAATTTTCAAATAGTAATAATCTTCTTTATTATCTCTGTGATAGACTTTCTTTATAATTAACAGCCAGTCAAAAAACACTTTATTTGACAAGCGTAGTTATATATTTTCATATGTAACTACCATAACATATATGTATGCAGGGATATTAAATCTGTAGGAGAATATATGCTATATCTCGCTTATTCAGTTCAATTATTCTCCAACAAGATTATTTTCCAAATTTGACATTGGCAACGCCTTATGCAAACTTTCAGCAGTCAGCTCTAAAAAACACTCGGTTTTTTTATATAGATCAACAACAAGATGCACACACAGCCGCACAAAGATGAATATAAACGAGTGCCCGTATTCAGTAAAGTGCCATGCCCAGTTTTGACAACAACCGCCCCTCCCCTCTCAAAACCCGTCCGCGAAGCCGCTGCGTTTTATCAGCATGTAATCAAAAACGATTTTCCACATTGGCTCATTTAGTTTGCCAATACATAAGCGTAAGAGGGGTTAGTAGTAAGGGAGGGGGTGTCGGCGCTGGCCGCTTCAATGGTTGCATGGCGCGTGGGGCACGGTGTCGACTTGGGATGTAGTTTAACTTGTGTTGAATGTTGGGTGTTGGGTGGGGCTGTCGCGGCTGTGGCTTTGACATTCGCCTGAAAATGAAAACACAGCCTCGAGGCGTCGTTTGGATTTCGCAGTCGCAGTTGCAGTTTTGTATCTTTTACCCAATGCGCCGGCTCTCACAATGTCAATGGCTGCCGCATATTATGTTGTTGTTGCGTACGTTCATTGAACGGTTCGGGTCATTGGCAGCAGCAGCAGCAGCAACAGTTGTTGTTTGTTGGCAACACACTCCGTTAGAGTCGTTGGCCACATTTTGCCATGCATGACCTAATCCGCACTCCATTAGATGCCATAATTGTCATCAGTTTTATTGCACATGGCCTGACAAACCCCCACCATAGATGACACATTTTAATTGAGCTGAGTATGGAAAAGACAACAGTAAAGAGAGGTGTGCTCGACCTACGCCCAACTGTCTAAGTGCTCGCAAAATATAATACAATATAGATATATTCACATAGAAGTGCAGTTCACAGCGTCACCAACCACATTCAACCTCACCCACATCCACATCCACATCATCATCCACATCATCATCGTCAAGTCAACGTCATCGGCGTCTGCCCCCAATCAACTTTGTGTGTGCTGTTATATATACATATATATATTTAATTTCTGTAGTTTTATTTTCTGTCATCGTCTCTTGCGACTGGCGGCTGCCTTCTTTTGCCTTCTGCCTACACCTTCAACCTCCAGGTTCGGAGCACCTCATAACGGAAACAGGCAATAATATACTATACAATATACAATGCTCGTAGTTCAAAAGCTAATAACAACTAGAAAGCTATTTTCCGACTGTCCGACCATGCATCATACCATACATCACACTGAACCGTGAATGCTCTTACACTGCATAAACAACAAAATTCGCAAAAACATTCACTGTTCAAATATTTAAGAAACAGTTTGTTTAAAATATTCAAGTTCGTATATAAATAACATAAGATCATAAGTATCACGAAATAATACTAATTTTAAACTTTTTTGTGCCTTCTTGTAGAGCTTGAAATCCCTTGCTTGTCGGTTGCCACAATCGATTGTTTGCCCATAATCGATTTTTTATAATTGAATTTTAACTTAAACTATTTTTATATACATTTTTAAAAGGCAAAATATATTTAATCTAATATATATATATATTTTTCTTTTATTATATTTAATTTCTTTTGGATTGATAATTCACAAAATATACCGAAAGTACTATTATTATCGAAACAGCTATTACCAAAACAACTGAGCTTCGTTTTCGCTTGAATCAGTTGAGAATTATAAACCTTATAGAGGATTTCTCTCTTTCTCTCTCTCTCTCTCTCTCTCTCTCTCTCTCTCTCTCTCTCTCTCTCTCTCTCTCTCTCTCTCTCTCTCTCTCTCTCTCTCTCTTGTGATTTAATTAAATGGCAGTGAGTACTGGCTTAATGGCTACAAACATTGCAGAAATATTGTAATGCCCTATATTAGCCTATGCATAAGGGGGCAGACTAGGCGCTGTGGCTGCTGCTGTCTGCCGTTGACAACCAAGTGACAGCACTGGATGACTTCTCTTGCACTCTCCCTGCCACCTCTCTCTCTCCCTCTCTCTGTCTCTTTCACTCTGTTTCACTTGTGCATCACTCTTGGCTGTCGCTAAGTCTGACACTGATGATGAGACGCCGACGACTGTCGACTGCAAAAACTCTCCCAAATCAACAACAACAATGAAACGGAACAGAAAGTGGATCAACCAGCCAACCTTTTAGGCCCGTGGGCAGCTCTGCCTCTACTGCTGCTACCACTGCTGCTGGCGTCATTGACAGTGCAGGGCAATTACAAAAATTAAGTAGCCGCCAAGTCGTGCAATGTATTTATCCGGAACCAATAAATAACATGTATACGCCCCATCGAACACATCTATAGATAAATACCAGAACACACATAACCATATATGCATACTATATGTAGTTATGCATGTGTGTGTGTGTGTGTGTGTGTGTGTGTGTGTCTTTGTTTGTGCTTGGAAAGGGCAATTAAGAAAAAATTGTGCCACTTTTATGCAATCAGCAAAAAGAAAGTGAAAATTGTTGTACTTAGTGCCCGTGCATTGGGCATTGGGCCTGCAACAAGAGTTTCATTTATTGTTATTTTAAAATTTGTTATTATAATTATATGTGTCTAGAGCTTTTAGCTACTATATATTTATCCATTAGCAAGTCGCTATGCTAATGAGCTATGATAAATAACAATAATAAATAAATGTATGTTTGCATTTGAATGCGAGTCGTGTGTTGAAAATCGTATCAAATTGTGGAGTCCATTGCTTGCCTTCTAACTTGCGACTGAAATAGCGCAGAATTTAGAGGGACAGTTAATCGTAGTAGAATCGAAGATTTTCCTGTGGTTCCTGGCGTATCGGCTGTCTTATGCATCAGTTGTTTCAATCCCTAGCAATCCCTATTTGCGTTCTATACATATATGTATGAATGTGATGAAAATATACTCTCTGATGGTTTTTCCAGCTGCAAGTGTGTACAAAGAGTTGCATAATACTTTGTTCTTTGCAATTCTTTGTGAAAATTAATGTTGTGCATCTTTCACACTTTTCGACAAATCCACGATAATTGGTGGAAAATGTAAGTACACTTAAATGGGCGATAGTTCTGGCATTTATATTTGAATGCAATTGTTTGAAGTAAAAATCGTTCTTTCCATTCGCTGTCGCTTTGCATTTCGATTCTCCGACTATTGAAATTCTCTTTGAGATCAAATGTCTATAGTTCTGGGAAGACTTTGCCTGATGAACAGTAAGTTGTTATCTCAGCGTATTTAGCATTCGAGGGACCTGACTGTATGACTTATCCCAGTTGCATTTTTCGTGCGCTCTTCTAATAGCTAATTTTAAATCTAGCTGCACTTTGTCTCTATCTTTCAATTAGATTCTCAACTGCAAGTTTCGCTCTTTGGTTTTTTTTTTTTTGTTATTTTTGTTTTTCGGCTTGGCCTTTGTGCGCTTGCTGCAAGTTCTTGTGCCGCGGACAGAGAGGTTTTGTGGGCCGCAACATTGTGCCGTACTTAATTACGCCTAATTAGCTATGCCTCCGCAACAGCAGCACCTCCCCGCGTCGCAGCCCATCCAGTTAATATCGCGGTTTGGCCTAAAATGGAATGGAGGTAGCCGAAACCAATTAGAGCAGAGCTTAACAATTTTCATCAATTGAGTGCGCGGGCTGCGCGGCGCTTGGCGCTTAATAGGTAAATCCAATTAAAAGTTCTTAAAAATAAAAGAAACAACAAAATGGGCTGCAAAAGCGCTGCAACAAAATGAAAAGTTCATTAAATTTGGCTACACTATTACACACACACACACACACACACACGTATGTATGTAGGGAGCACATTGTCTGATGAACCCGAAAAATTACCGCTAATGTAAGTAGATTACAAAATAACCGTTGATTCGCTAGCTCTTTTCTAATGATAATTATCGAAAAGAAAAGGGAAACAGAATTATACAATTTTGACGATAGAAATTATAAGACAAGTGGAAAACAAGTGGGCATCGGACTTGAATGCCAGCAGTGGGCAGTGGGGCCCAGACATTGAATTCTATCTAATTTTTGGTGTCAATTTACACGCGTCAATCAAATGCGCGCACGCACACACACAGACACGCACGCACACACATACACACGCATTCAGTCAAACTGGAAAATAAAAAACAAACAAATAAAAATCAAATCTAGGCTACAATTTGACAAGCGCCGAACGACAACACACACATATGTATACACGCACACACACAGATAGACAGTCACAGTGACCATTTAATAATACCGGGAGCAATGACATATGAACATTCATCTTCCCCCCCCCCTCGCTCCGTCCTCCCATTTGTTGTACCCCTTAGCCCCTGCTATGCGCTAGCCCAATACGTCCATCTGTCCATTTGTCTAAACTGTCTTAACTGTCGCTCTTTCACTCTGCGCCAAGAAGTGACAAGTTATTTTCGTTTATTATTTTGACATGTTGTGCACTTGTGATTTACACACGCACACTTACGCATGCTTACACACGCACACACACACACGCACACACGCACACACTCACATGCTTTGCCGGCAAACGGAATCTAAAGATAGTCTTCGTTTGGTTTGACCGAAACATTCAAGCAAAATATCTCAAACAGAAGTTCAATGAAACTTTACAATTGTTGTTGTTGTTTTTTTTATTTTTATTTCTGTTGTTGTTTTTGTCACTCTTGTTGTCTTGAAACTTGGGAGTGTAGGTTGTTTTTATTTTTTTTTTTGCTTTTGTTTAATCAAGTCGTGTGCTTAGAATTATTTTTACCATAACTATGCCTGTGTAACTGTATTCATATTGCGAAATTTGCAAATTTAGTGAAATTGGATCCATATAATGCGATTCAAACTCATTCAAATAACGTAGCTTTTTTGACAATTTTTCTTGATCAGGCTCTCAACCTATATCCTTTTGCTGCCATTGGAACGATCGATCGAAAAGTATATTCTTGTATGGAAAACTTCTTTGGCTATTAAGCTATCTTGACCAAATTCGGGCTTTATAGCTAGTGAAGCTAGGCTCCCTATATATATGCTAAACCTTATCAATATCGCACATATATATATTATATACATAGCTGCCAACGGTCGAAAAGTAGGTTCTTATATGGCAAAATATTCCGTTTTCCAACATATTTTCATCAAACTCAGCATTTACGATGTATCTGTAAACCGTATATATTATATAACAAGTTAACTTAAGTCATGTAAGTACACAGTTATATATTTATATAATTTTGTTTATATATTATATTGTATGTTCAAGCAACAGAGATGATTTTAGTCTTCTACCCAAATCGAAAGGATTTCGTATTTATTCTGATCGTTAATGGTTTTATTTATGTACGCATCATCAATTCGCATAATTTTGAATAATATGTTGGCCAATACGAACTGACTTGGGCCAAAGCGTGCAGATCGATCAAAAGGATTTTTGCTGCTTCGCTTGGTTTGCACAGTGCCTTTTTCTCTCTCTGTCTCTCACGCTCTCTCTCTCTCTCGCTCTCTGTCGCTCTTTCTCTCACTCTGTGTTCATTCAGGGCTTAAGCTTGTTTCATACTGTTGTTGTTGTTGTTATTGATGCTGCGTACAGCTCGTTGCGCGTGTTGTGCATTTTTCATAATCACTTTGGCAGTGCGGCAACGCCCCTTTTTGCATTAAGGTACCGCTAAAGTTGTTGTTATTTCTTGTTTTTTTTTTCTGCTGTCTTACTTTTTTTGCTGCTATAATTTTTAAGGTTTGCTCTCTTATTTTACTTTTTGTATGTGCTTGCAGTTGTTGCTGCGTGCATGTCTGTGCCTCTGTGTGTGTGTGTGTGTGTGTGTGTGTGTGTGTGCGTGTTTGTGTGTGCGTACGGTATGTGTGCATTCCATAAAACGCCGCGTGGCGTTTGACAAATGACAATGACGGTTGACGGTTGACGGTTGGTCTTGGCTGGCGTTGCAGAAAGTTGGACCCAGCCCGAGGGCGGCTGCACTTTCGCAATGACTACGCAAAGAGTCGGAGAGGGAGCAGCAGCGGCAGCGGCAGCGACACTGAACAGAGCAAAGAGCTAGAGTCGAGCTAACGGTTTATCAGACGACAACAACAACGACGACGACGACGACGACGACGACGCGATGCAGCGATGCGTTAAGCAGCCGCAAACAGCAAAACAATATCAAGAATGCTCTATTCAAAGGTGCTGAGTTTGGAGATACTCTGTAATCGGGTTTAGCAAAAATTTAATGCTCGAAATTAGGCACACTCATAGACAAGCTCAATGACAAGTCATGCACTGCGTCATGCTAAGAGCTAAAACAAAGCGATCGCAGGCTAAATTACTGGCATTAGCCAAGTGCCTGGCAAAAGTAACTTGTATTATTATTGTTATTGACAATACAATTTAGCGTGGGTACCCTTATACCCAATTGGGCGCAGGGTATAAAATACACAAAAAAGAAACTAATAAGCAATGAAAATCAAGAAATAAACAAAGTGCGCATAAGACACAATAAATGCAGCGGAGGGTGCAAAATGTAAGGAGAAACAGACAGGGGGTGGGTCAAGTCGACTTTAACTTCAAGTTGGACTCCGAAAGCTGTGTGGCACTCGCTTAAATTGACATAAATACTACTTTATTAATATAACAAGTTAATATCTTATATAAATTTAATAAATTCTGGAGCAGCAAAAAAAGCTGCGATAAGCAGAAGAAGTTGCGAAAATGTTTCATAAGCTACTTTTTTAAAGGGCACAACATGTTCGTTGAGATATTGTTGCAATTGTGCAGGGTTTCAGTTTTTTCTATAACTACGACTCATTAACTACGTCTGTTGCTTGGCACTCAAACTGGAAACATCAATATCTACCGGGGAAACTCGCCACATTTGCAATTTGCATGCAAAGCGCAATAATGTCTGGAATTTACATTGTAGACGATTCGCATTTGGTGAGGACTGTTTTTAGATGCTTTTCGAGACGTAGAACTCAAAGCTCAGCCAGTGCATTGACTTGTTCTCTTTGTAAACGTCTGACATAACCCACTTAGGCCTAGTTTGAATAGATGATCGTATATCCACTCTCCATTCTCCGACTTATTAGTCATCGTTCAACATCATCATTATTTTATTTGTCATCTAGCAGAGCTCTGATCCGAGAAGCTTTCATTAGTTGTGCTTCATTTATAGAAAGACTTGAATATTTTTATTAATTCATTATGGTTCTTATCAATTCTGAAATTTGAATAGCTAAAGACTTATTTACTTCGAACAAATGCTAAATTAGGATTCATATATGTACATCCAAGTAATAATGGGCAACATTTTGCCATTAGAAATACAAGTCGATATGTGTAGGTTAATGTATTGGTTAATCAGTTGGTTATGTAAACAAAATTGCTGTTAAGTGACACGCCGATTAAATGTTGATAAACAAAGCGATAATAATTGCGTGGCAGCGCTTTATCAACGCTTGCTCAATCGATTCAAATGTATAATTAAATGTATTATAATGCTAGCCAGAAAGAAACCCGCAACGATTTATTTCCAACTCTCTGGATTGACTAACTTTTTCTCTATCTGTGTATGTTTGTGTGTGTGTGTGTGTGTGTGTGATAAATACGCTGAAATTAATGAAACGGGCAATAAAAAATGCATGCATAAAAAAGGAAGATGAAAATTGCATTTACTCGTTGGGCGTGCGCTGAAATTAATAATTTTGCTTTATGAATTTTTCGTGTAATTTAAACTGAAATTATGCAATTAATCAAGATCCGCGCCCGAGCCACAGAACTTGGCCAGCGGTGCAGCTTAGCCACAATCGGCACCGCTGGCCCTGATGTCATAAAACATCCATAAACGAATTAAGCTACTCTTTCTGCGATTCTCGTTGTTTTTGTTGTTGTTGTTGTTTGTGCTGTGGGCTCAAGAAGAAGCGTACAGTAAAAATAACGAGTAAACCCCCCCCAAAGATATGTGCATAATGTTAATGTAGGCCAAAATAAGAGAAATGACCTTAACCATGTCGAAAGATTTGTACCATGCCAAAACAAAACAAAAACACAAACTTAAAAACAGGAAAGAGCTGCGGCACGCCGAATACTTAATACCCTTGCAGACAGGCTCGTAAATGACAAGTTTGGTCAAGAAATCATGGAAAACTAAATATTTGAGAACAATTAAAAACTAATATTTCGACCTATACAGTTCGATCTATATGATATAGAAGTTCGATCGGGCCAACAACAACAATGCGAACATATGTAAAGGGAAATATTGATAGCTCTTAGATTGAAAGACTTTGCTATTGCAGTACATTATTAGATCGAATATGTACATAACACGCTGCTAGGGTATAACAAAAGACAACAACGACGCCAACGCCTCTGCCACAGACGCTGCCGCAGCGCTGCGCCTGCGCAATTGCTAAAACTGAGAGACGGGAAGGCTGAGGCAGAGCCAAGGGCAGTCGCTGCTTTCTTCGACGAGTTCTTTACAACAATTATACCCTGTGACAAGATGTACGCCGGGTATGCTTAGTACACAACTAAAATATGACAATATATTATTTCTATGTGCTACCTGTTTAGTAAATAATTAGATAGAAACTTTCTTTCAATATAACTAAACACACAGGCTTAGTATATCAGTTGTATATCTTATACCTTAACCCTAATTTATCTTATAAAAATACTCTATATATACTATACTCTATGCTCTATACACACAAATCGGGTCTAGCAATACAAAAGCTGCCTAAATAAGTGTATAGGGTATACAAAATTAGTTCCCCTATGCGCCACACATCGATTAATATTTCACAAAAACATATAGTTTTATAGGGTATTTTTTCGCCGTACTCCCACATTGATTTTTCTTCTTTTTGACTTGCCAAAGAATCGTTTGTTGCCCACTTCTTGTTATTGTTGTGTATTTATGTATGTATACATATGTATATAGACTCGGTTGGTTCTGCTTTTGAGATGCTGCGTATGCTAAAATCTGGATTTCGCCTCGGAGTTAGCCGTATGTGTGCGTGCCTGACCCATTTAAATGTTAAAAAACTTCTCTTGGCGCTGAATTTCATGCGTGTCCAGGTCGATGAAGGCAAATCCAATGGGTGAGACATTAATTGGTATTCGCTGCGATAAGCTAGGTCTTCAAATCCAATCTACACCAATAAGAAGGATAATATAGCTTAAGTCTGAAGTCCTGCATGGAATTATATTACAAAAGACATATAATTAATATTTGTAGGTTGTTCTGCCAGATTTCAGACAAAATGATTTAGATACTTTACCGAATTGTATTAATGGGAAATATTCCCGATGAAATCATTTAGTTAGCATCACAGAAACTTCTTAAGCGATATTTATGAGTTTATTGCCGCTATTGACACAACTTGTAATGCCTTGAACTAATAGTTAGAGCAACGCACAGCATTTACATGCTTATAAACTGAACGATGGAGATCATTAAACTCCGACCAGCTAGCAATTAGCATAGCGATGTGAAACAACAAATTAACGCATAATAAAACTGTTTTGACTTGGAAAAATCGGAAATCGTTATCAACGCATTAGTATTCACATCGATTGTAATAAATTCTAAAAAATCGCGTTGAAAAGTGCAAATAAATAACAACGTAATCAAGATACGCTGTATTTAATACTTAGGACAACGTAAACAAGTGTGCTCAAGTGGAAGATACCCTGTATCCAATGCTTGTTCTTATATATACCATACTTTTTTCATACTTATTAGGCGAACTTTTCTTCTTATGTCATATGCATTTTAATCAATTGTAACAATTCAATTTTCGTCTTACATTTTTTAAAAATTATTCGAAGGAATAACTTGGAGGAATAATAACGCATAGAAGGAGACATGTCCGAAACCATAACGTATATATCTTCTAAATCAGTATCAACAGCCGTTTGTCTGTCTGTTTCTATGTGAACTTGTCTTTTAGTTTTGAAACTTTCATCTTTAAACTTTGCATAGGTGCGTCTCTCTGTTGAAGGCAGTACATATGTCAGAGCCGGCCGAATCGAACCACTATATCATATAGCTGTCATAGGAACAAACGATCGAAAAGTAGATTCTTGTACGGCAAAGTATTCCGTTTTGCAAGATTTTTCATCAAACTCCAAAATTGGGAGCTTCACTATTGTCACATATCTGCAAAAGGGAAATGTATACAAAAGTATTAAATCTTTGGCTCGCCGAGGAAAAACCATTGAAGCTCAACTCCTTTGTTAGGTATAGCTATGATTATTGAGGGGTATTTAAAATGTAATTATTACTTAATTTAACCTTAACCTGTAAGCTATAAGCATTGGTTAATTAATAAGAAATCTATATATGGCTATATATAGATAAATACAAGCTTATAACAGGCATCTAATTGAAAAAAATCCATCTATATCTATATGAGTGTCTAGTCTCTTAACAATACTAACGCTTAACTGCACGCAATCTTTTACCAGATACGAAACTAACAAAAAAAAAAAAATAAAAAAAATTAAATAAATATATATATATAATGCATTTGTACATATAGAGAGCGGCTATTCGTTTTGCTAGTCTTTGCGGTTAACAATAAAATGCATTATTTTAGTTTTATTTTTCGATGACCTTGAATATACTAGCTACTAGAAAATAGCTGTAGTACATACATATGTACACTTCTATATGCGATATATATACAATTAGACTAATCGCTAACAAAAGTCGAAGAATCACAAATGTGAAAACGATTCATAATTTTATAAGCGTTGTTATAATAAAAATCCTAATAAATATGCATGAAAAATGTTTCGCTAGGCTGAGACCCAAACGAGAAATATTTTTTTTTTTTGTATTTTTATTTATTATTATTTTTACCCTGAGCCCATTAAAAATTGCTTAAGAGGGTATAAGGTATTTGTGCGTACGTATTTAACAGGCAGAAGGAAGCATCTGCGACCCCATAAAGCATATTTATATATATATATATTCTTGATCAGCATCAATAGCCGAGTCGATCTAGCCATATCCGTCTGTCTGTCGGTATGTATGAACGCAAGGCTCTCAAAACCTGTAAGAGCTAGGGGAAAATGTAGTGAGTACGTACTGCCCGGGCAGTACGAGTTTGTTTTCATTAATCGATAACTCGCTCCATTTCCAAGCAGTCAATAAAAATCGATATCGAAATGCTGTTTTTAGGCAAATCTCGTAAAATTTAAAAGCTAGAGACACCAAATTTGACAAGTAGCTTCTGGAAAAGTATATATATCAAATATCATTCATTCTATAATTTTCTATAATTATTTTTAATTTACTAGAAATAAATTGTTGGTGTGACAATCGAGCATAGGCGTTTGCAAGTGGTGCGATTTTTCACGGGTTCGAAACCTAGTGAGGGAAACATTTTCTTTCGTTTATCCACGAGGTGTATTTGGTGTTGGTAGAAGAGGGTGCAGGGTATCCCCTAGTCGGGAACTCCCGATTAGAGAGCCCCTTACTTGTTTTGGTTCGTAAATGTTCCGAACAATAAAACTTTCACCTACAAATCAGACACTAAATGAATTCGTATGAAAGCACCAAAGAAAGTTTAGAAGTTTTTAATTATCGGCAGACAATATAAAGAAATAAGAGAGGAGAAGAAGAAGAAGACGCAGTAGAAGAAACATAAGCTATTCTGAGCTGAACGGCCCACTCATTTGGTTTATGGCTTATTAAACTTTTTTTTTATGGTTTTTAATCAAAAGACAAGCTATTAAAAATTGTATGCCCATCAAAAGCTGACAGGCTATACGAACTGGCAGGCAGACGGACCATAAGCCATGCATATATATATGTATATATATGTGTGCGTGTGTGTGTGCTTATTGCCAGACATCGGACTTTATGGTTTAGTGTGGCTTATCAGCGGGCTTAATTGGCCATTCAAATCGCAAATATCCAGCAATACCTCAAGCCAGGTTCATCAAACCGACCGATTGGCCGTTCTATATGCATGCTTAAGGCGTCTCGACAGACATCGTGACGTTTTAATGACCATTGTCACACACTGGCATAATCGCATAATGCCGCAGATCCTGAATGATCGGATGGCGAATATTGTAAATTACATATGTGAAAAAGAAAGTGAACATACAGCTAGCCAATAAGCTAATAGCGGAGCGAAGAGAAATGTTTAATTAATGAAAGTGAAAGTGGGTAGGAAACAATGGCAAGGAATATGTGTAATGAGGATCGTAGAAGAAACTTTAATGTGTGTGCCAGCAAATGTAAACAAGAAAATAATAAGCAAAGCTATATCAAAATAAAACTAGCTGAAAGGACCTAACGCGGGCAAAGCCTAAAGCTAAATTATGCAAGTTGGCATTAGTTATATTTCTCAAATATTCAGCTAGAACAGAGACAAGAAAAAAGTTGAACCATAGTCTGGCATGAATAAATAGACATCCCATCTACGAAAGACGGCGATTTATATAACATACATATGTGTGTGTTAGTCTAAGCTTAATCACAGTCTTTTAATTAACTTAAAATATGCTATAATACGATTTGCATATGGCAAAAATGAGTTGATAAATCTTTGCCCCATATACATTTAACCTGAAGTTATCGACCCAATTTGAAAGCGAATAGATGGATCGCTTACGAATATGCTAACTCATTCAGCATAATTATAAATACGTTTCAAGTCGAAAAGTGCCTTTGTAGTCGAAAATATCTGACAAGGGCATGAACTTTAACGTACGATACATTATAGTCTTAAATTGAATGTTTTTTATAGTTTTGCACAGAGAGAGAAAACTTTACTAATTTGCTTTACATAAATATTATTAACTTTCTTGCAGTACTTTCCACACGTATGAAACAGTTGGCCATTCTGCTAAACGATTTCAACTTCGAGTGCATTGGCACTGCACAGACTGACGACGAGAACGTCATCTGCGAGAGCTTAAAGCGCTTCGGTGCGATCATTGGCACCATCGAGGATGAGCGCGAGAAAATGGTGGGTTGACATATTGAATGCCATATATAAGGACTCGGTTAATTATTTGTCATTTGGCCTGTTGTAGTTAACTCTGGCGGACAAACATATCATTGAATCGCTGGAGGACTTTCGCAAGAAACAAATTGGCGGCGTCAAGGAGAACAAAAAGAAATTTGACAAGAAGACAGAGAAGTTCTGTCAGTCGCAGGAGCGCTTCCTAAATATGTCAACCAAAAAGCCAGAGAACACGATACAAGAGGTAAGTGCACAGTAAAGCACAGCCCCAGGTCTTGAATTTCCCAATTTCATTTATTCACAACTGCCAGCAGACAAATGGAATCAAATTGTGCTCAACTTTTTCTTTTTGCCAAAATTGCAACTTGAAGTTATGCCAAAAATCTGGCCCAACCCCAACCAGCTGCCTTGGCTCTGCACTTGATCCTAGCGTGTCCCTCGGCTTGCGCTTGTCAGTCACCCCTAGAACCTACCCCAATGCCCCAACCCTTGCGAGCCCCAACAGTTGTTTTTCGTCTGGTCGCATTTCCACTACTTGCACAACGCATATAGAAGAGTTTTATTAGAAAAAAAGCAAAAAAACAGAAAAAACGTGCAAAGTTCCATGACCTACGTCAAATTGCATCAATATAATGTACAGTAGATACTCGAAAGAAACAACATAAAAGAAAAACTAGTCAATTCGCAGTCCGTAATAATATGAAAAAGTTAATATACATATTGTTAGAAGTCTATAAAAGTTCTTCAGTTTTATAATCTTTCTATTATTGCTACGATATTTCGGACTCCGAATATAGTCAAACAAAATGGAACACTCAAATAGTCCTTGAGGTATTCGGGCTTAGCCACGTTCCGAATTCCGATTCCGAAAGAAATGGTAGATAGGTAACTTATATCTGAAGATGTTGTTTCCCACTGGAATATAAACAAGATTTTATTGGCTGCGTATGGGTTTCCGACTTGCAATTCGGATAGGACTCTAATGCAATACTCGGAGCATCATAATGTTGTACTAAAAGCGTGTGCTTTTTAGATCAATATTAACCTGACACCTGCCCAAGAATATGAGCTTTAATTTTGATTTTGCACTTGCCGAATTCAATTTAGCCAGCCAGCAGTTGTGCTCCCTTAGCCAATCTGCACTGTACATAGTCTACGAATTCGTATACACATTGTGGCATGCAATCGTTGCATTTACTGCTGCTATTTACTCTGCCCTCTAGCGGGCTCTGCTGGCTGGGTGGATTGGACTTTTTCGGTTGGTTTGGCTGCCAACTTTAACTGGCACACCACATAATGTGTCCTTGTGTGTGTGTGTGTGTGGGTGTGGGCGTTTGGTTGCTACAGCAGCTACATGCGCAATAATAGTAAAAAAAAAAACAGTTTTCTTTTTGGCCACAAGTGGCCCACGTCCGCATCCCTGACCTGCCCCTGATCCTGATCCTGGCTGAAACTGACTATTACATATTGCCCCGGCCAGACATGCGCGCAGCGAGCCGCCATTTTGTGGCCAGCTCGTTTCCGGTCATGCATTTTAAAGTATGTACACTCTAAAAAAATACAGGAGTCTATTTGCATCAAATATTTTTCTCCTATAAAAACATCTTTTAAATTAATCAAAACTGCTGGCAAAACTTTTAAATGGAGAAACATTTTTATAAAGCAAAAGTTAGATATTCCAATTAGATAAACAATCACAGAGAGCAACAATTAGTTATATAAATTAGATAGTAGTTTTGCTTAAATTAAGCCTGTTGAAGAAATAGCCATATGGGAATAAGGACCTACCGAAAAAGTAATTGACCAATCGAATGTCTGTTGACCCAAGAACACCTTATTTTCTTTGAGGGGGTCAATATACTGGAACGTGCTGTGTGGTCGGTCACAAGTCCAATTTGTGGATCATCTGGTCCACTCGTGCAATGCTTTTGAACTTTTCAAAGTAAACACAATTAAATGTTTGCTCCTCTCGAAATGCGGCCAATGTAAACAGGCTGCTGCCTGCTGCTGGCCTCTGGTGCGCTCCGTAAACTAATGATGCATTCATCCCCAACCTAGCCAATTCCATGATGCCACATGCAGCGACGGCATTGACGCTGGGATGAGCCATCGGCATCGACAGCGCTTAATTGCATATTAATGTAATTGCTCCGCAATTGGCACGCGTTCTTGGAAAAACTAGCCAGATGCAAACGGAACTGGGTCGATTTTCAGTGCAGCATACTCATTCATGAAATGTTGCTAAATATATGGATGTGGGAACTTATTAATAGCGAATCATTCATTCGAATTTACTGTTAACCACAAATATACTTCTTTAATTATGTTGGCCATTTTGGCTGTGCAAATGACCATGGAGGAAACTAAACTATCGAATGTAATGGCTCACGTTGTTAAAGAGCTGCATGCACCAATAGCTGTCTGTACGTATAAACGAGTCGATCTCAGAACCTATTAGAGCTAGAGGTTTGAAATCTAGCTACTCCTTGTCACCGTGCAGTACAAGTTTGTTTACGAAAATCGATTACCTGCCCCGTTTCCAAGCAATCGATAAAAATCGCTACTGGAATCCTGTTTTTTGAGCAAATCTCTTGGCTTTTAGGAGCTAGAGATTCACCAAACAGGACATTTAGCTTCCAGAATAGTATACACAGATCAGGTATCTTTCATTTTACAGCTACTGCTGCCAAGAAGGTTCATGGCATCCCCTAGTTCTTTCCCTATGCCTTTCCCTTGAGCCTTAGCAGGCTAATCATTTAAAGTAACCATGGAGGGCTATAGTACTTACTCTAGCAATAATAACTAGCTCCCGTAGGCTGTAAAAGCTTTTAAAGCCTTCTCGAATGCCTCCCAAAGACATTAAGCAAATAAAATGACCATGGAGCAAATGAGCTAACAAAAAAAGATGTCCTGCTTTCTGTGCTCATGAGCTACTCCCATTACACTCTGTTTCAGAGTGTTAAATTAGATGCAATTTAATGCAAATCAATAAATATACCTTTTTATTTTTTTTTAATCCCATTAAAGTTACAAGGTTACAATTTACAAACCAACAACGAACACCTTAACATTAATGCCAACAACATTAATTGGCTGACCGATTCGACCGATTCGCGTTGCCCCCCGAAAGCTGGTCGTTGGACATGGTTAGCCCCAAATGGCTGGAACCGCTTGAGAAAAAAGGGGTTAAGCCGGCAACTGAAATCAATCAAATGTCTTTCCGGCTGCCCAATTGCCGGCATTTGTTTCAAACTTTAACTGTGCTTGCAGTTGCCAATGGAGTTGGGGCCTGGACATGGTGGGGGAAAGGGGTGTTTTTCTGTAGCTTTGTGTGCTGCAATGAGCGGCGGCTGTCATATTGATTTTCTATGCTTGGCATGCGTGTCACGTAGCCCGCTTTAATGCGGCCTCCACTAAGCTGGCCAGCACCGTCTGATATGTACCTGTTTCCATATCCTGGAACCCCCTGCCCACCCTTGGGCAGCCTTGCGACGGTTTCTATGCCGGCCGCTTGGACTGTTCTGCATAAGCACCACAATTTGTTATCAGTCACGCTTCGTTGTCATTGTTGCAACACCTTACACACACACACACACACACGCACACCCATCATCCGCAATCTCTACCCGCCAAAGGCATCGCCCTCTCTCTCCCTCTCTCTCTGTCTGGCACTCATTATTTTCCGCTTATGCTATGATATATTCTGCTTTCCTTCCATTATTTTTGTGTTTTTCCGTTTAAACATTTTTACGCTCTAAAGTTTGCTAATGCGCTTTTCCAACGTCTCCCAGAAGGGTTTAGCACGTAAAGCCTATTATGGGCTACTGACTGAGCCCAGCTACAGCAACAAGGGCTTAGAAAGTTATGCGCTCTTTATACACAATTTATTCTTACACTTTATAATATAAACAAGTAAGAGGTTCTAGTCGGGAGCTCCCGACTAGGGGATACACTGAACCCTCTTCTTCCAACATCAAATGCATACATATATTCTATTTTAGAAGTTATATGTCAAGTTTGGTAACTCTAGCAAATTCTGCCATCAAATTCTTATCTTTAGAAAATTGCATTAATTTGCCTGATAGATTTCTAGCAAATACTTTATTTAGCTTTTCATCTGGACTGTCTTTAAGTAACTGTACTTTATGTTTCTTTGACAACCCCCCAGGTTTTTCCGACATCCGGCTGCCGCCCGCCCGCTCGTTAAGGTAATGCGTCGTCTCGCACAGAAGTGAATGTGAATGGGATGTGAATGTGAATGTTGTCTGTGCCTTATCAAATTTTACTCGTGCAGTTTTTCGTGGGCTGCCGGCTTTTGTTAGATTGTCAGCCCAGAAGGGTGCGAAAATGCGTCTTGGGTTGCCCGGTGCGGGTGCCGGTGCCGGTGCCCGGTTCTCAATGGGGGGTTGGGTGGGGTCGATTATTGGGTGGTTGTGTGGGTCGTCTACCAACTGGAATAGCATTTTCTTAAGCTGCTGCTGCAGGTGCAGGCATCTGTGCGCCGGCTTGCGAACATTTTCTCTGGCAAATTTCCGTTTTGGCAGCAAGGCAAAATAAAAGGAAATTGTTGAATAAAAAGAAAAGCTTTCGCATTTGCTTTAGGGCTACCTTTCGGGAGCTGCCCACGCAACATCCACTCGTAAATGTCAGGATTGGCGCACATTCGCGCTGGACCCCGGCTAATTTTAACACACGCGACAACAACAACAACAAGTCTGCAGCTAGGATACAGCTTGCGTATCTGTATCTATAGCTGTCACTGTGTATTTTTATCCGTATCTGTATCTGTATCTGTTCTGTATCCGTATCTGTATCTGTATCTGCAGGCACAATAGCAGCTATCATCTATATTTAGTTACAACCACGTTCGCCGGCCGCCAAATGTGGGCGAAAAGTTCAGACAGTAACAAAAATATTTTTGGCCCACGCAAAAATGCCAAAGCGATGCGCTTCTGTTGAGGGGGAGGTTGCGGGTTGTTTCCAATTCACGTACATACAATACATATACATGGCCGAGCGGCAAATGTACATATATATAAAGCTGACATTCCAAGACAGCAAAGCTTTCAAGCACAGAACGTGAATTAATTGCGCCTTGAGCCGCCTATCGATATATTTTTAAATCAGAATTGTGTAAATCGAGTAAAGTGATAAAGTCTTATGTAAATATAAACCAATATCTAAAAAATCGCTTAGTTATTGTTGCATCTGATTTGTATTTTTATACAAAGTTAATAACTGCACCAAAGTTGAAAGTTTTCTTAAAATGTTGTGTAATTGATATATCGATACATTTGAAAATAAATTAAATCGATAAGTGCACAGCAGTCGATTTTGCCAGAGCTTTCGTGTGCTTTCCACAAGGGAGAGAGAAAGAGAGAGAGAGAGAGAGAGAGAGAGAGAGAGAGAGAGAGAGAGAGAGAGAGAGAGAGAGAGAGGGAGAGGGAGAGGGAGAGGGAGAGGGAGAGGGAGAGAGAGCGAGGTCGCGAGCAGCACATTGTGCTCAAAAGTATGCTACATTGAGTGTGTGCAGCTGGTGCCTCTGTGTGTGTGTGTATGTGTGTGTTTTGTGTGTGCGGCCTGCACTGTTTGTTATTGTTGACACAAACGACCCTTAAATGTCGTTTGTTGCAGTTACTAAGACTTGCGGCAGCAGCAACAAGACTTGCCACACTCTGGCTGCAGCATTTAATTTGCCACTTTATTAAGTGCCACACAAGTGCGAAATTGTTTCCTCATATTTGTTATATGAGGTTTCCACTCTGCCGACTAGATTGCTCTCAAAGTTGCACAAACAAACGCATATATTATCAATGTACATGAGTTAGATTCATTCGTGTGCGTTAGAAGTTATTTCTGCTCTGTCTCCGCATCTTCATTTCTCTGTCTATAAGCCATTCACAGTTGAAAGACTGTTATTCGTATACTACTTGTAGCGCATAAAACAAAACTGGCAATTCCTAGTTTTCTTAAGTTATTTACAGAATCTTTAGCCGAATCTTGGTAGCCCAAAATCTAAACGAACCGAACCACATTCAAAGAAAAAGCTTCTTATATGTAACATCATTTCCGATTATCTTTCGTAGGACTTTTAACTAAGTATAGAAGTTCAAATATTTCGTAGTCAAACTTTAAGAGGAATGTATTTTAATAATTCTTTTTTATTTATACTAAATATCTTCGAGGATTCCACTTCACTACATCTTAATTCATTTTAGTATAAAAAAGTAATGACATACAGAAATATATAAGTTTATTTAAGAATAACTATAAATGAACTAAAACCAATTCAATAACAGAAGAGACAACCAACTTCTTTTGTGTTATTCAGTCCAAGCAACTGTTAACATTTTAAGTTGAAACGGAATCTGTTCAATAACAAAACCTAGGTTTGTGGATGTAAAATGAAAAAACTGGTTCACAAGCTTAACCTGGCTAAAGCTAGATATTGCAATATTGCAAAACTTAACTTCGTAATGAGCTAGAAAGCACATATACCCTGTTATTTGTAAAAAATGCTCAGCTGGGTACAAAAGGAGGCTAGGAAAAGCGCAGGCGCTCTCCCACGCACAGAAGGGCACAGCTGCCGCTGGTCATGGAGCTAGAGCTGGAGCTGGAGCTGGAGCTGCTGGTGTTGTGGACGAGCTGTTGTTGTTGTTGTTTTTCTCGTCACGCTGTGGCCGATTTTTTGGCAATCCAATGCGAAATACTCAGCAGCGGCTACAACAACAACGAGAGCAACGAAATTCGCGCAGCATTTTCGTGTGCGCGCCGCACGCTCAGCTTCCATTGTATGGGTGCGTGCGTGTGTGTGTGTGTGTGTGTGTGTGTGTGTGTGTGTGTGTGTGTGTGTGTGTGTGTGTGTGTGTGTGTGTGTGTGTGTGTGTGTGTGTGTGTGTGTGTGTGTGTGTGTGTGTGTGTGTGTGTGTGTGTGTGTGTGTGTGCGTGTGTGCGTGTGTGCGGCAGGAGTGCGTGGAAAAAACAACTAAAAACTAAATTAAATCGACACGCAGCAGCAGCAGCCGCAGCGCCAATCAGTCCAGCCAAAACTAATGTCCAAAAAACAACTCACTTGAAATTGACCAAAAATTGATAAGAAAAAGACAAAAAAAAATATGTGAATATATCTCGAGAGAACGTCAACAAATAAATAAATGCAAAACAAGGAAGTGCGTTCAACATATTAAGTTTTTGTGTGGCCGCCTAAAAGCGTGCTAAAAAAAATTCCATAAAAAAAGAAAAAATATTCGCAGCTTTCGCGAAACACAAACAACTACTCATAGGCGTAGCCCTTGGCTTTGCCTGTTTTTTAGTTGAACTAAAGTGCACGCTTTGGTTATTTAATTACGATTTTTAGAATTTTAGAATAATTCAAATTTTGATTTAACTTACGCAAAAGTGACGCTAAGAGAACTGTCGCGCCTTTGCAGCAAAGAGCTCACATTCATTTGAGAACATGCAGTGCGCGGCGGCGGTTTGCATTTGTGGTAAGTGTCGTCGCTAAGCAGCAATTGCGTTAATCCTGCAAGCGTCGCAAAATATTATTCAAAAAAAAAAAACCTAGCCCAACCGCCTAATCAAACGCTGTTGTGCGCTCGACGAGCTTGCCAGTGTGTGTGTGTGTGTTTGTTTGTGTATGTGTGTGTGTTTGTGTGTTTGTGTGTGTGGGGCCACTAACAGGTGTTTGTGTGCCACTGAGTGCAGCTCAAAAAGAACACGAAACATTTTTTTTGTTCATATAACAAATTTTAACAACAACTTTGTCCTTTCATCGACTCGCTCCTGTTTTATTAATAATGAAGTGTTTTTGTGCCCAAGAGATAGCCGAGATATTTAGGATAACATGAGAGTCAAGATATTCATATTACAGTTAACATGCATGTTATCTTATATTACAGTTAGTTAACATGCATATTATCTTGTGTTACAGTTAATATGCATGTAAACTTATGTTACAGTCAACATGCATGTTATCTTATGTTACCGTTAACATGCATGTTATCTCATATTACAGCGTTCGTTTTAAATCTCAATTTTTAAGTGTTGATAATTCATTTCCACAATTTAGAGCAAATGTAATCAAATTGTTGTAAACTATATACACGGAACTGGCTGCAGTTGATATTTCTAATGATAATGATAAGCATTCTTCTATTAAACCATTTTTAGATCTGTGAAAATGTCTGAAAAGAAAAAGAGTTTAACCTAACAAGTCTGTTTACACTTCTATAAATAGTTCTATAAATCAAGATTACCTTAACATTTTCTAAATATTTGCTGATACAATTCGAAAACTCTAGGCTGAAACGTCAAGAAAGGGGGCTAAATTGAATTTGCGTTCGTTGATAATGCCGACTTTTTGGCTAGTTATTTCCGAAAAAATCTGTAGTTAGTTTTTGTGACATGTCGAATGTAAAATGTCATATCTTATTCCGAATTCCATAAAGGTTAAAAACTGTCAAATGAAATTTTGCGTGGGTTCTAGAGATTTTGCAGACGTCAGATGCTTCCTACAAAATTGTGTGCACAGCGATTGCATATATGCGTGGCCAGCAGCATAGAATATCAAAGTTCAATTGAACTTGAAATCCAATCTGCATAAACACACACACACACTACTACGTATTTGTATATATATATATATATATTTATATGTACATAAGGAAGCTGCGAAATGCTAAATGTCATTTGTTACGTGCAAATGCGTCGGAAATTTTGGCGGGAGGGGTCATTGTGTGTGCTTGTTGTCGTTTCAATTTGGGCAAGTGAAAAGTTTGGCCAACTTATGTGTATGTGGGCGTAGACGTAATTAAAACACCTACACACAGACACACAATGACACCTACACACACACCTATGCAGCCATAAACAGACGTAAATGCCGGCCGGAAAGGTCAGAGTGCAACACTTCCAATTGTCTCTCTGGTCAACTATAGTTGTAGCATATGAGCATAAATATTATATATATATATATATAATATATATATTTAAATAACTCCATGAGTATTTTAATACCAACGAATATCCGTTTTCGCCTCTTCTTCTTCTGCTCCTTCATCATCATCGCGTTCGTCAGGCCGATGCCAGTTTGGGCATGCATGAGCGCGAATACATTCAGGAGTCGCTCAGCTATGTACTGCGCATCCAGGAAGTGCAGGAACGCATCAAATTTGAATTCGTCGAAATACTGCTGGCCTTCATATCCGGCTGGCTGGTGTTCTATCACACCGCCCACGAGCAAGCCGAAGACCATCGCGACTATCTGCAGGATCTGAGGCACAAAGTCCAAAAGGTAACTCCATCTACATCCAAATTGCGAAATAATTTTTTTAAATTATTTTTTTGTGTACATTTCTTAACAGACTCGCGAAAATTTTGAGGAAGCTCGCGAAAAGGTCACTGAACTAAAGACCAAGTACATGGAAAAGCGTACGGTAAGTCATGGCTTAGAATACATTGTCAAAATGTTAGAAAAGCTTTAATTTGTCATTTTCATTCACAGAAGTCCGAGGAGATTTTCACCAAACGCGGTTATTTGTTTTTGATGGAAAAGAGTGAGTTTTTTACTGTGACAATCACATAAAATATCGGCAAAAGACTAAGTCATTCGCAATGAGGCAGCATGCCAGTTAATTCACATTTTAACTCAGCTAAAAAACAATATTGCGGCACATTACAAACAGAAAGACGATTGTCAAGTGTGGCACGTCTAGCATTATAGCATTATCAAGAACCACGAAAGGGCTTACACGTATTTGCAGAGATCAAATCAAGCTCATGTTAGCTAACAGAAAGTAGAAATACGCTTTGATAAACAGGAACATTGAGGAAATAACTGATCAAATAGCGATTTTAATTGAAGATCTACTGCATTGTTATTTGCAAAGCAAACTGCTTGTCAAACTGCTTGGCAAGCAAACTAATTGTCGAAAGTGAATTTATCAACATGTTAAACTGATTGTTAGCCTTAGGGGAAACAGAAGCATTTATTTTAATCCTGCCAACTCATTGCCAATGACATTAGCTGTGAGTCATTTAAATGTTAAATGTTGTCTTATGCTTGTTGCTTAATTCAATCTAACGATAAATGTTTTGCTCCTCCCTGTTTACCCGTCTATCGAAAACTATCGAATCGGCCCATTAACGATCTATTTTTTTCGAAATATTAACAACAACCCGTCTTTTGCACTAACGCACTGCCAATAATTTATGGGTCTACTCTTATTGTGTGTATTTTTGTTTTCTATTTATTTTCTACCCCCAAAAATTTTTTTTTTACAAAAAAACCCCCTTTGTATTTGGGAAATTCTATGATCTCTAATCCGTGTGCTTTCGGTATCAACTGTAATTGTGATTCTGCAAACCAAAAATCCACCCAACAAACCAACCAAACAACCAACACCCAACCAACCAACCAATCAATCAATCAATCAATCAATCAACCACAACCACACACTGATATCAACTACCTGTCAACTACAATCTGCAAACTGCAAACGATTCTTAGGTTCCCTTCTGAAAATCTCACTTTTAGAGCCCTTTAAAGCAACATGGACGAAATACTATTGCACATTCAAGAAGCAAAAGCGCGAATTCACAATGCTCCAGTTCAATCAGATGAATCACAGCTTTACGCGACCCGAGGCGCGTGAGGACGAGAAGCTGACACTGTTCTCGTGCCAGCGTCGGGCCTCCGAGTTTGAGAAGAGGTTTTGCTTCGATCTAACATTCAAGGAGAAGCCGGGCATTGTTTACACATTTCAGGCGCTAAGCGAAAAGGACCATCGCTCCTGGCTGAGCGCCATGGATGGCACGGAGCCGGTAAGCATAACCCCAATACAGCACTCATCATTCAATCATTCAAACAACCTCAATCGCTTGTTGCAGACATATCTGGTGCCCGGCAAAATGAAGGCCAGCGAGGCCTATCAATTGGACGAGACTGGCTTTATATTCGTGCGCCGGTGTATTCAAGTTCTGGAGGGCCGTGGTCTCGAGGACGAGGGCATTTATAGAAAAAGCGGCGTCGGCACTAAAATCAACAAACTGCTCTCCCTCGGCATGGAGCGCAAGGAAACGGATGATGTATTCACCGATGACAAATATCGTGATCTCATGGAGAGCAACACCATTGCCAGCGCTCTGAAAATGTATCTGCGCAATCTGAACGAGCCCCTCATGACCTATCACTATCACAGCGGCTTCATCGAGGCAGCCAGTAAGAGTTCACACTTTATAGACCTTATGCCCTATTCATGCCCGTCTCTCCTTTCGCTCACAGAGAAAGAGAGCCTCAATCAACGCGTCAACGAGGTGCACAAATTAGTCTACAAACTGCCGCAGCCAAACTTTGAAATGCTGGACATGGTCATCAGGCATTTGACTGAGTGAGTAAACCAACCTGCATATATCTCTAATCATTAGAGAAGGAACTTGTTTCTATTGGCGATACAAATCTTATTTGTCTACGGAGTCATTACGAAGCAAAGTGGTTCCATAGGTTCGACTCTTTAGATTTGGCTCGTGAGTCCAGTTTTTCCCATACATGAATCAAGATATTGTTTGGAACCTTAGTTCCTCCTATTTTTGCCTATTTTCAATTGAATAAATCTGCTTATTTTAAGACAGTCTTCTAAACTAGTGGCTCCTCAGTGAAAGACGAAAACCCGTGTCTAATCTAACATTATGTTTCGCTTATTATATGAAGCATTCTTGCTCTTGGCTCGTGCCTTCTTCTATACGTTTATAAATTCAGCATAATTGAAACCTGTCAAGCAAATTAATAACCATATTGCTTCCATTCGCTTTCAGAGTCTCGCGCAAGTACGAGAAGAACAAAATGTCTGTGTTCAATTTGGGCGTGGTCTTTGGGCCGACCTTGCTGCGTCCGCTGGAGGAGACGGTCGCCGCCATACTGGACATCAAGTTCAACAATATTGTTATCAACATACTCATCGAGAACTATGAGCGCATCTTCAAGAATGATCCAAGCAGCGGAGTTGCGACTGCAGTGAATGCTGCTGTTACCGCTGCCAACCTGCATCCCAGCAGCACCAGTCCGCCGACAAGAATGCCGCGCGCCTCGCAGGTGGGCAAGGCTGCCTCGACGGGCGGTGGCAGTGTCAGCGGCGGCGGCGGTGGCAGTGTAGGTCGGAGCTCGATGTATTCGCCGCAACAGAAGGTGTACCGTGTGGTGGCCAAATCCAATTATCCGGAGCCCACCATGTCCTCCAGCTTGCAGAATATTCCAAATGGCATGATCTATGCGCATGGGCCGGCCAGCGCAAGCAGCAGTACTCCGCCAAGTGGCGTTACCAACAGCAGCACCAATGGCGGAGGCACTGGATCGACGTTGACGGTTTCAGCGCATGCGACAAATGGTGCACGGCCTGCCCAAATGGGCAGCATGAAGAACCTGCACGCCATGACGCAAAGCGACATCAGTGGACGTCGCGGCGGCGGCGGCACTGGCACAGATGCGGCAGCTGCCGTTTATGGCATACTGGGCGCCGGCGCCAATACCAATGGGGGCGCGGGGCTGCAGGCGCATCATGCGACGCCGGCAACAGCCAGCAGCAATCTGCGACATGCCGATTATTTAATGGCCACTGCCACGCCAGTGGCACAGTCTGCATCCAGCAGCCATATTTATACGAACGCCAGCAGCAATCGTCTCAGCCTAAACAATGTCTCCCCGCCCACGGCCGCCATGCGCAAGGAGCGCCAGCTGCAGACCTCAGGCAGCAGCAGCGCCGTCGTAGGAAGCGGCCCTCAGCAGCATCCGCCCGTGCAGCGCAGCCACTTTGGCTATGGGCAGGCGAAGCACTATTCGCCCGTAGCAGCCGCCTCCACATCCAGCTCCAATGAGAGCGTCTGCGATTCACTCTCCTCCAACAATGGCCTGGTTGGCGGTGGTGGGGGCGGAGTCGGAGGCGGCACTGGAGGCGCGGCTCTAATCTCTGGCGGCAGCAGTGCCAATGTGACGCGTCTGTTGAACGCGCGCACCTCTATTGATTATCCGCCAATCACATCGCAGGCATCGTCACTGTCCACGCTGCTTGGCTCCACCTGTGATGATATTGTGACGGCCACCGCGGCGCCATCCATGATCGGTGGCAGCGGCCTGGGGAACCTTAGTGGCAGCGGCTCCACCAACGAGAGCGCCGACTATGCGCCAACCAAAATGCATCGCAACCGTGACATTAACCAAATCAAGCGGGATCTATCCGCGGGCACAGCGTAAGTTCATATTGTGAAAGCAGCTCCAAAAAGCATTTTCTACAACTTTTTGTACTGACTTACTGAGCGTAAATCGAGTCTGTGAAGAACAAAGAATTCAATTTAAACTATAGGCGCTTGAGCCGGGCAAAGCCGACTAATCTAATGTAACTCAAACACCCAATTAAGATCATATTTACTCTTATTTATTATCTCATTGCAGACGCGTTCGTACTTTATATGCCTGTATGGGTGAGAGCGAGGGCGAGCTATCCTTTGAGCCAAATCAGATTATAACCAATGGTAAGCGCATGATATATCCAGTGGGAATCCATGTGTTACCAATTGCCAATTGTAATACCAATAACTAATTACTAATTCAAATTTTCAGTGCGCTTCTCACACGAACCGGGCTGGCTGCAAGGCACGCTGAATGGCAAGACGGGTCTCATACCCGAGAATTACGTGGAGCATCTGAAGCCATACCACTAGAGTTGGCATTTTGTTAATGCCGCTCTTAACCCGATACCCTACTCCTCCGTCTCCTCTACCCGTAACTGCGTTTAGCCTAGTATTGTAAGTTCGCATTAGCCTAGAGCTCTGCATAGTTGGGGCACCATCCAAAATCACAACTGTAAAATTGTATAAAAATGAAACTGAGAGAGGAAACTGCAACAGCGGCGTAAATATAACTGATGCTGAAATGGGTATAGTTATGTCTATGTATATGCATATATATATATCAAGTATATATATAAATATATATATATATATATATATATATATATATATATATATGTATGCAGTCTGCTTATTCTATTGTTTAATCTTAATCGTAGCTTTAAGCCTTATGTGAAGTGTTAAGTCTAAGCCATAAAAGCCACCAGTTTACTTTAGTAATTTACTGCAACCAACAACAACAACAACAACAACAACCACAACAACAACAAACAACAACAAATGAGATCGTTACCAATCTTCATCTAATTCGTCTTCGAATTTTAATTGCTTGATCAAGGTAGTCTTAACCCACTCAGCCATTTAGAGAGGATGTGGATTCTTAATGCTTGCCACTGCATGCTTCAAGACTTCCTTTTGCTTCACTGTGAAGACCTGATTTTGTTCTGAGCCTCAATCCAGGCTAAACAGTCCTTTCATTATTAATCCTTACCATTCCTTCCCGCTCGTCGTCTCCCACATCTCTAGTTTCTGCCGATTCATCTGCAGCCTTTCTCTCGTCATACAGTTTCTTTTGTTTCCAAGGTATAGAAATGAGTCTGTTTTACCCACAAAAGGATTGCGAGATCTTTCATTCCTGATCAAGGAACCTACGATATGCACTAGCATATGAGGAAGAGGGTTTGCAGACGCCGAATAAGGGATTCATCTTATGAGAGAGTTACGAGTCCTCCTTAATCGTTTGGTCATCCCCAGAAAACATGTTCTTGATTGCATAGCTAATGTCCGGAAAGAATACTCATTCTTGGGTATCAACTGGTCCTTTCAATGCAAGCACAGATTTCTGTTGATCCACATTGATCAAACCAGCAGCACTATCATATCGGAGAATTACAGTTCCCGAGCGTTGATCTGAAGCAATGCCAAAGCCAATCATTTATCGTTCTCACAGCTAGTCTTGACCGGATCGAAAAGAGCCGGAAGCGATGGTCCAACAGTTTCTCTAAGTGTGATCAGATCAATTCCTGATACAGTACCGGTCGACATAGTGTTTCTGTACGAGGTCCTTTCGAATGTTAATTCTTCTGTCAAGGGTTTTTTTTTTGCGAATTGATAAAGGAATTGAATTATCGTCCTGGGGGGTGCGTCTCCTGGGATTACGTCTGCCACTACATAAGGACGTAGACTCTCATAAGTTACCGAAACGACTTTAGGGATTGTCAAAGGAGGTTTTCCTGGATTGTGTTTCTATAAAGTAGCTTCAACCAAGCTTTAGCTTGTTCCGAGAGGTTCGATTTACCAATCAGAATATGAAATTGTATAAAGAATTCAAAGAAAGGGGAAAACTTTGTTAAAGTTGGCGAACGAGACGCACAGAAAGCGGCAAAGCTGAGAGTAAATTAATCGATATGCAACTATAACTATAACTATATAACTATATGCTTACCCTATATATATACATATATATACTATGAAATAACATTTGAAAAGTAAAGAAAAGAACCCCCAAGTAACGGCAAAAGTTATTTAATTTATTGTTGTACGCTTGTATTTGTTGCTTAATTATAAACAAAACTTTTTTTTATTTGTTTACCTTTAAATGTATATAATCTAATTAATAATGGAAAGCAAGAAATATGAATATACTTAGCTGTAAATTGTACACATTTGCACACACGAAGAAGGCAAGCGAAGAGCTGCAGTTAAATATATCAAATCAAATAAATATATATGTATACATATGTATAAATAAATATATATATATATATATTAAACAGAAAATAAAACACACACACACACACACACACACACACACATACATACAGAACAACAACAAAAAAATACCCATGTTGTAAAGAACAACATTTTTACAAGTGAAAGTAAATCAAAAGCATATGCATTTACTATTTTGAAAACAATAAAACAACTAAATATGAGCGAAAAGATATTTAAATTCAATTGGTTTGTAAGACAGCAGGATAGCAGCATAAATGCAATACGATCAGATCCTTGATTTCAATACCAGTACCTATGTATATCTATAGATCGGTACATAGAGTCATAGATAGAGTCGTCCATTTAGTCGCTGGCACAGCCGATAGCCGACGACAGCAGACAGCCTACCGCCCAATACATTCCACATGCTAAGCTCCGATACCACCCAGCCACAATTATACTATATGAAGAATACTTCTCTTCTATATTGTTTCCAAAGCAAAGGAATTAAACTATATGAAGCTGAAATACAACTAACCATATCAAATGCACAACGACCTAGGTCAAGTAACTGCTAAACAATTAAAGCCCGCATTATAGAAACCCACCAAAAAATCAATATACATACATACATATTTAACAAGAATATTACCCAAGCATTCCATTAAACATACACATATACAAGAACACACACACACACACATAAACACACATCGCACACTTTAATAATACCATATACATGTTTATTTAAACAAAATATTTTTGTTAACATGTTGCCAAAAATGAATAAACAACCTGCAAAACAAAGTAATAAATTAATAAAAGCATATTTATAAAACATAAATATTACATTAATCCAATTGTTTTTTGTACAAATATATGTAACAGTAGTAGTAGTAGTAGTACTACGTACGGCTCCTGTGCGCATTTGTTTTTGCTAGAGTTCTGCGATCGTTCCGTTATAACCTGATTTTCGGTCGCCGTCTTTAGACAGCTGTTTGCGTTGGTGTTGCCGCCATTTGCTGTGCACAGCTGTCGTTACCTAGCGTATCGTTGCCACATGTTCGACAGACGACAACTGGAATTAATTTGAGTGGTATTTAAACAGCATTCATTGATTCAATAATGTTGTTGAGTGTTTTATTAATTATTGTGTGCTATACTTTAACCAATGCAACATTTTGATAGGGCCTCGGATCACATTACCTTTGGCGCCAAAATAAATTTCCCCGCACTAGAATGGGGATTTTTAGTTCAATTTGCTGAATAAGTTCACTCGTTCATTTTCTGGCCGTGAACTAAATCGGTCATTTAGTTCACTCGTTCAGCTATTCAGTCGGTCATGAAGGATGAATTCTGCTCAGCTGTTCAGTCGGTCATGAATTATTTGCTTAGTTCAGTTATGCAGTCAATCATGAACGATTATATATCTGTTCAGTTATTTTTCATGTTTTCAGTTGCAAAAAATATGTTATACTGTTTACATATTGAACGAGTGAACTAAATGACCGATTTAGTTCACTAATCATTGAATTAGTTCAGAAGTTCAATTTAATGACCCGTTCAATCGAACTTGGTCTGAACTAAGCCACACAACTCTATCCCGCACACAATGTAAAGCTATCTGGCAACCTCATGACTTCCCGCCTTTTTATTGTAAGTAACTATTCGGCTGCAGAATTAATAAATACGTCGCAGTGTTGCCGTGCATGCTTTACAAACAGCAGATATAGAAATAAAGCTAATAGAGAGCAAAAACATATCACTTATTTCGTTAAAATAAATCACCGTGACACGAAAAATCTAAAAAATTCAATGCGCCCGCTGCGCTGCGAAAAAGTAAAAAGTTTATTCGTCGACGTTCTGTCTTTGTTGTTGTTGCTGCAGTCGCGCGCTCATTTGCCAAGTTGAACCCGCGGCCGCGCCCGCTGCTGCTGCTGCCGTCAGCAGCAACGTTTAGTTCTAGCCAAAAAAGAATTGTGAAAAATTTGCATTTGCAGTTGCAGTTGCGTTCAAGCTAAAGTCGAAAGCGGCAACAACAACATGAGCAACGATGTGCAAGAGCAGGAGGTCGGCGCTGAGGTGGTGACCAGCGCCGGCGCTCCAGTTGACGATGGCCTGGAGACGATGCGCTGTAAATTTGAGAATCTGTGCCGTGATCTAAATATGGATCGTCAAACCGAAGTCGAGGCCTTTAGGATGCTCAACGAAGTGCAGGAGCATTATTCATTGGAGGTGCGTACGTAACGCGCATAACTACATACATATGTGTGCATGTGCATACGTATGTATGTATATGCGCATAACGCAGTACACTAACACAAATTGCCTTTGTATACTTATATATATATATATATATATATATATTGTTTGCGTTGCAGGGGGACAACATGCACTGGTTCTGCTGCGCTCTGTTCGCGGCCTGTCGTCAATCGACAACGCCCACTGTGGGTGGCCAGGATGCAGTCGTTATGGGCAATTGTGTGCCATTGAACAATTTGCTACGCAGCTGTCAAATGAGGTGCGTAATGGAAATGATGTGTGGCATAACCCCACTCCACCAGCCCACCACTCACTTACCTCCCTTGTCTTTTAGCATCTACGAGTTTAAGCAAAAGATCAAACTATGGTGCGATATGGCCAATTTGCCGCAAGTATTTGTACAGCAAATGGAGGAGCTGGAGCGCAAGTTTAGCATCACATTCACAATCTACAAGCGATACAGAAATATTTTCGAGCAATTGTTTATCTGTCCGCCCAACGAGAAGAAACACTCGAGAAACAGGTGTGTGCCGTGCAAAAAGTCTTCTTATGCCAGTAGCTAGCGTCTTTAGTCATGCCTTTCTGTCTATTTTAGCCCCAAATGCACCTACTCTAAGCTGGATAATATATCTTGGCGTCTGTTTCTATGCGCCAAGAATCAGAAGCCAACGAGGACCCTTGATCTGGTCACAACTTTCAATCTAATGATATGCTGTCTTGATCTCATATACGCCAATGTGCTGGCCGAGAAACGCATTGATCTCATCAACCCGAACTTTAAGGGTCTGCCGCCGAATTGGAACACGCCGGACTTTGACGAGACCCATGCCCGCAAACATTGTATACTCGACTTCTTCTGCGATATGAAAGCCGATGCCAAAGAAATAAAGGCGAAGGGCTTCATCGAGATTATTCACAGCTTCTTTCAGACGAACGTAACGTGGCTGCTAATCAGCGATATTCCTAAATGTGGCTAACAATTTATTATGCATTGCAGACAATCGTAGGTAATGAGGATACGCTGCTCGGCCTGGTAGCCAATAACAACTTTGAGCGAAATCTGAAATCTCTGAACTTAAGTTATGAGCAGTATGTGCTGAGTGTGGGGGAGTTTGACGAGCGTGTATTGGCCGCCTACCAGCTGGACGCCAGCGATCACAGCAATCTAAACGAACAGGCGCTGCGTCAGCCAGTGACGCCCCTGACACGCAAACAGGAGCTACCCTCCCAGCCTGTTATGTCCGAGCCAGTGGCCAATGCCACCAACAATGTGAAAAAGCTGAGCGCCTCCATCAGTCGTATAACCGAGCCCACCGATTTTGTAAAGTAAGTTGCCCAAAAAAGTTGGTTGCAATAACAGTTTTTATAACGAAATTTACATTACAGACAGGTTGGCGAAGCAGCACTTGCGAAAATGATGAAAACTATCGAGCAAATGGAACTAAAGTTTCTCGCCCAGTATCCGATGGGCAGCGGGGCTGAGAAGAGATTCCGTATGGCAAAATCACTTTACTACTACCTAATGGATCACATACTCCGGGCTGAGATTAAAAACAAGCCGCAGATTGTACACAAGATCTCATTGGACATCTTTAACGAGACGCTGATGGCCTGCTGCTTAGAACTGGTGCTTGAGGCCTACATCACGGAGATCAAGTTCCCCTGGATTCTGGATTGTTTCAGTATTAATGCATTCGAATTTCACAAGATCATTGAAATTGTTGTACGCCATGGCAGTCGCGAGGGCTGCCTGACACGCAGCTTGGTGAAGCATCTCAATTCCATTGAGGAGACGTGCCTAGAGCGTCTGGCCTGGCAACTCACCTCCCCAGTCTGGGAGATGATTGGCAATACGGGCAAGCCGCTGCCCACCTTCACTGAAGTGAATAAAGACAAAGCCGCTGGGCCACTGCAGATATTTCTGCGCAAGGTGTATCTGCTCGGCTGGCTGCGTATTGGGAAACTGTGCTCGGAACTAAAGTTGGCAGAGAAGAAGCCTGACAAGATCTGGACCATATTCGAGCATTCGATAACACACAAGACTCATCTAATGCAAGATCGCCATCTCGACCAAATTATAATGTGTGCAATATATATTTATATTAGAGTAAGTATGACAATAACAGGATGCATATTTTAACATCTATATATTTATTAAACGAATATGTGGAATAGACACAGGCCAAGTAGCTTCGATAGAATATTATGGATAATTCGGATTATAAAGACTTTTTGCCTTTATAGGCAAATAGTTAGAAGAGCGCCATGTGATCTATTTCATATTTGTTTCCCATGTAGAGAGTACAATATGCCTCCACGCTTGCAACAATCCATACCTTAACACGTTGTTCATATGAGCTGGGCCAATAATATGTATATACATAGATGTGGACTGTATAGATAGGTGGATGTTGCGCCTCTCCTCATATCCATGCTTCAGTTTTCTTCATTTTGCTTGTCTATTTCAGGTAACAAAAATGGAGGAAACCAAATTTAGTGACATTATGAGGGCCTATCGCAACCAGCCGCAGGCGGTTAATAGTGTCTATCGCGAGGTGCTAATTAGCGTCAATGATGGTGAACGCAAGTACAAAGATATTATACACTTTTACAACTATACGTATGTACCCGAGATGACGAAATTCTGCATTAATTATCTTGATGAGAGTGCGGACGTGAGTAGCCAAATTAAATCATGTTGCCCAATATGCCTGAAATCGTTGTTTTCTCAAATAGAATGTAAACCTACTGATGTCGCCACATCCCATCGAACGCACAACGATGCCTAAGAAGCTAAACCACTCGCTCTATGTAACACAAATGTCCAAGAATGAGATACAACAGTCGCCAGACCAGGTTGTCTACATAATCAGCGCCAGTCCGGCCAAGGTAAGCGGTTGCAGGGACAATATGAGAGGACCAAAAAACTCAAACTTCTCTTAACATACTTTCTCGCGACAGAAACTGGACGACATGAACAAAATAGTGCTTGGTTCCGGCAAGCGTGTGTTGGACTTTACCGATGATGACGGTCCGAATTCCATTGACACGAAGCGGCAAAGGCTCGAGCTGCCCTCGCGTCTCAGTCAAATAAAGGCTGGCTTGGATGATCCCAAAAACGAACGAAAGTAGACAAAAACCAAGACAGGAACCTGGGGCGGGGATATAGAATTTGTGAGTGGGCCAGGGGGACGGGGGGTTGAGTTTTCATTCTGATTGCCGCAACAGTCGATGCGCATCCGGGTCGACATGAAGGCACACAGAATATGAAATTCATGCTGGAGGCATATGCAATGTTATTTTAATTGACAGCGGCGAGCGCTTATCATTTTACTTATTGTTTAATTTTCCCTTGTTTTTTTTATCATTAGTCTGCCATTTTAATTTAATAACCTGTGCATCTTTTTATATTTTTTTAATGCAAGTCAACCATATATGCATACTACCTTATACCTTTATATGTATATATATATATATATATACTTATGTATGTGTATGTATATATATATATATATATATATCAGTTAGAGAATAGACCATTTTGAAGGCACTAGCAAAAACTTAACAAAACGCTGGCATCAACATCCATTTGGCAGCTCTTGGTGCTGATGTTAGATCTAATAACAACAACAATCAGGCTAGTTTAAGCTTACGCACTATAAATCAACAACTAGAACAAGTAGAATATCATTTTTGTGTCAAGAATCATATTAATGTTCATATACATAATAAATGTATACAAACATATATGCGTTAAATAAAAATTCTATAAAATTATCTAAGATGTTTGTGGTGAACTTAAAGCGATTTTCAAAATTCCACCACAACTGTCACCTAAATATTTTTTCTAGGGGCCTGCTTATTGCCTAGAGGTGTCCAATTAACACACTGTGCAGTAGTGTTCACCATTGTGAATTACTACTGAGGTCAAACTAACAGAGTGTTAAATTGTGAGTGACTTAATCGGACGAAAAAACCGGCGCACAGCAAATAGGCAAGCGATCAAAATTCGAGTGAGAGCATGACCTGCATACACACACCGACACAAACACGTGTATGCGCAGAGATGCGACAAAGCCGGAGATAACTAAGCAGTCGCCTGTTGTGTGTGTGTTCGCATGCCGTTATCTACTTAATTCTCATGCACTCACGTTTTTTTTTTTTTGGTGCTGACAGCTCATTGGCCCAATCAACAATTGCTTGCACTGAAGGTCTCTTCTGGGCATTGGCGTGCTCTAATTCCTGAGCGCTGGATCTGCGCAACTTCATTCTATGTTAGTGTGGCCTCATTAGTCAATATGGCATGATGTTATGCTGCGAGTACATTTAATTTCTATTAAACCTATTATTGGTTTGGTAAGTTCAAGTAACGTCACATTTCCGAATGATATATGTATGTACATATTTATCTTTTTTGACTCGCACATACTACAAATATTAATTTGTACAATATAAAATATGTGTACTTATAGATATCTAAAATATTTAAATATTAATGTGAAATTGACTACTGGGGTCAAAGTGACACACATACATACATACATAGATCGAATTTACGTGTGGATGTGATGCTTAAGTAGATAATGTACACATACGTTCATGTTTGGCGATTATCTCTGCATGCATATACATGTATGTTTGGTTGTGTGTTTTCTGAAGGCACAAATACTTATGCTTGCATGTGTGTGTGTCCGACTATGCGTTATCTACCTTTGAATGGCGCTCATTCTAGTTTATGGTTTGCTTGCGCCGAATTATCTTTTAGTTGAACGTCTGCAGTCGTGTCTGCAGGCTGTGATAAAATATTGAAGTAAAAACTGTCTTGTAAATTCCGTAAGTATCTCTAATGGTTTACGTTGTCGGATTCGTACGGAGCGAAAGTATTAAATGACAAAAAGTATTCTTAAATTCTTATTGGCATGTTCGACAAGCATGGAATCAAAATTTGAGGGTACGGTCGATTTTAAAGACTCGCCTCTTCTAAATATCGGACTATAATTAACCAACATAAAGCATTTCAGAGTTAACAAGAAAATAATAATTATCCCTTTCTTTCGCAAAAAGCTCGTGAGTGCGCGTTGAAAAGGAAGATATGTTTGTAATTCACAAGCAGAATTATACACATACATACATACATACATATGCATGCACAAATTTGGTGAATTTCTCTACACATGTACATATGCACCTGTTTATGTTTGGGTGTGTGTTTTCTTGAGTCATATCTATTTGTGCATATGTAAGTGTGGTTGCGTATGCATTATCTACCTTTGCTAATGGCTCCAAAGATCAACTTATCTTGAGATCATTTGTTTGCTCGAATTTCTGTGCGCCGAGAAACTATTGTGCATGTGTATGTATTAGCACTAACCACATAAAAGACATACATACATACATATGTTGTTGGTATTAGACAAAACGAAAATAATAAATAAATATGTAGGTTTGTATATCGCCTCTTAGGTATGAAAATAAAAAAGCATTAAAATCTGCTGAAATAGTGCGTCAGCGTTTACTTGACTATGTGGTGGCGCCTGTTATCATTGCATTTAAAGCCAAGATTTCTTTTAATTTAGTTACATTTTTGCTTAAAGAAATTCTTTAAAAAGTAACTATCCAATAAGCTACTTGATGGGTGCTCATGAAATTTACCCTTTCAGACTCCCCGGGCCAGGAGCTTCTAATTAAAACAGAAAAGGCGTTCACAATGACTACTGAGGTCAAACTAACAGAGTGTTAAATTATGAGTGCCTGAATCAGACGAAAAAACCGGCGCACAGCAAACAAGCAACCGATCAAAATTCGAGTGAGAGTGTGAAGAGTGACATTGACCTGCATACACACCCACACCCACATCCACGCAGGGATGCGCCAAATCCAGAGATAACCAAGCAGTCATCCGTTTGAGTGTATGTTCGCTTGCCATTATCTACTTATGCTCATGCACTCACGATCAATGATTGCTTGCATTGAAGTTCTCTTCTGGACATTGCGTGCTCTATTTTCTGAGCGCTTTGGATCTGCGCAGCTTTATTCTGGGTTAATGTGGTCCATTGGTCAATATGGCAGCTTGTTATGCAGCGAGACATAACTACATATGTATGTTTGTGAGTGCCTGCCTATGCGTTATCTACCTTTGAATGGCGCTCACTCGAGTTTATGGTTTGCTTGTTCAATTTGCTGTGCGCCGATTTTTGACCACTTTACGCCCGCGCAACATAATTCTGTTTTAGTTGAACGTCTTCAGTCGTGTGAAGCTCATTAAAAATATTATAAGTGTTAGTTCTTGGGTTAATACCGTCCGTATCTGTAATGGCATACGTTTTCATACTCGTATGCCATCACAGATAATATATACGTAAGTATGTATATACGAGTAAAGTTTGACCAAAAATGCTTTTGAGTTCGGTCGATTTTAAAGACTCGCGAATCCGAAATTTTGATCAGAATGGCAATGGTTACATTAAACTTGCTGCCAATCTGGGCGGCGGTAGATTTCTGTTAATTTTAAGGGATTTTTTTATTTTTATTAAAAGATATTGAAACTTTTTGCCAAATTCTGGATTGATTCTAAAATCAAAAATTTATCAAGAATCTTAAATTTCTTAATTTAACACTTATATTTTAGTTTTTAAAAACTTATACATTTTTCATAATATATTTTCAGCCTACTCCGCCACGCCCATGGACGGATCAACGAAACAATCGCTATTGTTGGTACCTAGATGACCTATATATCCTTGGTTATTCCATACCATGAATATAGTCCAAGGACCAATTTCTTGCAAAATGCGCATGACCATGGTTCAATAATATCTATGCTAGCACCTCCGTCCCCTGGATGGTTCCTAGTTGACTACCATATCCTTGGTTACACCATACCATCGATATAGTCCTTGTGAACCTAAAGGATCTGAACCCTGCAAAATGTGCATTGAAATGGTCCAAAAACATGCATGTTTTTCTTTCAGCAGCCCTTGTACGTTAGTTGCCGCTTAACAGCCGACTTTACAGCACTCCTTTTACATGGCCTGTTACTTAACAGTACTCATTTGAAATGAGTTACATTTTTACCCGTGCGGGTATGCAATGAAAATTTTCATTCGAAGATCTGGTCGACCTTCTGGTCATTTCTGTTCGCCTGGTATTTGAGTGAAATTTTAGTACAAATTGGGGACCCAGCCGCCGGCGACGCCGCCCCTTTCGGGTATGCAATGCAAATTTTTAGTCCACCAAAAAACGTTTTGGCGACCTTCTGGCCATTTCTGTTCGCCTGGTATTATAGCAGATTTTTAGAAAAATTTCGGCAGTCCGCGGTTGAATTTTAATTTGAAAAAAAAAAAAAAAACAGGAGATTGTTTTTCATTTTATAAGTGATTTATTATGTTTTAATTTACAAAATTGTTTCTTTTTATATTATTTTCTTTTGAAATTATACAAAACGAGGATGCTTTATAAATATAGCTTATTTGGGCTTAAAATGGCTATATCTGGCTTAATTAAAGGGCGACCCTGGTTGCTTGTAACTCGTAGAGGTCCTTAGGATTCATTGCAGTCCTTGATTTGTCGGCCTGAAAAAATATAAAACACATTTGAATTTAACAAAGCAAAAATATATATATGTAATGAAAATAAGTCATATTTTGGTCATATCCTTGCAGGTTTTGAAAAGACTTGGTGCGTTAGAATGGTAAAGACCCACTGCATCGATCTGCATCAAAAAAATATGGGGTCATCTAAGAATCATAGGACTTGTAATTTGACTTGAAAAATTTCGTTCGCGGAGCGCACGGAAATGTGCTAAATACACAAAATTAATAATATCTCAAAAACTACAAGGATGATCCTAATGCAATTTTGCCAGTAGGTACTCCTGGTCAATACAATTTTGTTGACACATGACTCGCAAGGATACGCCGGGATATTACAGAGTTGTGGCCTATTTTCTGTAGACCAAAGTGTCCTTAAAACTTTTTTGTCTGGTTGTAAATTCTTGAATGTGAGAGTGAGGACTATCTGCTGACCAAAGGACATCCCGATAGTCCCTCAAATGGCAAAGTTAGCCTGGATTGTGACCATTTTGCGACTAACCCCCTGTACAATTTATAGGTGAAATTTTTTGTCGAATCCTGGAATTCCTTGAATGCCAATCGCTGATCGTGCTTCCTGCGAGTTCAAAAAGGTGTGACCCTCCGAGATGCTAAAGTATATGGCGGAGATATGATAAAAAAACGAGTGTCCTTTTCAGAAAAATAGTCATAACTCGGCCAAATCCTTGCAGATTTTCAAAGGACTTGATGGATTAGAATCGTAGGGACCAACTGCATCGAACTACATTTTAATAATATGGGGTAATATAAGAATCGAGGACTTTTTATATGCAAAGTTTACACATTTTCTCAGCTGTTTGAAGGACTTTCGTCCTTTTTATCTATATTCCAAATCAGAGTCACAAGTACATTCGGTTGGCCAGAAGACATCCCGATAGTCCTTAAAATGGCCAAGTAAATCCGGATTTTGTGGTTTTTGGCCATTTTTTCCGACTTACCCCTGGAAATCCTTGAATGCCAATCGATAGTCCTGCTTCTAAAAAGCACATTCGGAAATCGGTCATATCCTTGAGGATCTGAATAGACAGAAGCAGACTATCGACTGACACTCAAGGATTTCCAGGATTTGACCAAATGTACAGACATACTAAAATCAGCGATAGAAAAATTACATTGTATATACGCGAGGTTCAATCGTAGTTGGAGCAATAAATAAGTCGAAAGTCGTTCACACAGCTGAATAATTGTGTTATAAATGTTATAAAATAGCATTAGTTTGCAACACACCTTGTTGGCAGCAAGGTTAACTCTCCAGACGCAGTGCACCGGCGAGGAATGTGAGTGCGCTTCGCTGCTCGGCGGTGAGCGGATGGGCACCAAGGCGTTGCTGCAGCAAGGAACCGCAGGTGAACAGCGGTGCCGCCTGCTCGGGGACAATGCGATATGCAACGCGACGCCAGGTGCCGCTGACTACATCCAGATGTGTTTCAAGTGCGTCACGGCAGGACAACAGATCATCGGGACGCGCACGCCCCAGCATATGTGCCAGGGCCAGGCAGAGCTGCTGCTGCAGTCCGTCACGATGGTTGTACTCCTCGAAAGTGTCCAGAGCATTGGAGCGTTCGATGGCCGCCAGCAGCGAGCGCCACATGGTTGCATAGTGGACACCGATGTCTGCGCGCTGCTCGATCTGCAGCAGAACGGCGGTGGCATTGATGCGGACCTTGAAGTTCGAGTGCTGCACAATCAGCTGACTGAGTGCCGCAAAAAGTGTGCCCGCCAAGCTGGCACTAGTCGAGAATACTGCACGATTGCGCACCAAATTCCCAATGGCATAGCAGGCGTTCCACTTGACTTTGGCGCTGCCCGCGGCGCGCACACAGTCCAGCAGCTTGGCCATCGCCCGCTGCATCAGTGCATGCTCATCGCCAGGCAGCAGACGCAGTAAATTGCCTAGAGCGCGGACTCCATTGGCGCGCACCTTGTCATGGTCCCCGCACGCCCCGACAGCGGCTTCGATCAGTCGCCCAAGCAGAGCCTGCGAAATGCGCTCCTTCTCTTGCGTCTCCTGTCGTTCCGGATCCGAAACTGCATGGCTGGGCGCCACAAGCGCATCACTGATATTGCCCAGCGCCCACGCGGCCTTGATTCGTACAGCCAGTTGACTGTCGCCGATGAGACGCAACGCCAGCTCAGCTGCATGCTCCACAAACACTAGATCGTCCCGCAGCGTGGGATGCAGCACATAAACAGCGAGCGCTCGCACGGCCGCTGCTCGCACCAGATGATCCGCGGCGTCGTCGCTGCTGCAGCCCAAAAGAAACGCCAGCAGACCGGTGCGCTGCGCCTGCGGCAAGCGTTCGAAACTGTTGCCGCCCATGTTGGACAGTGCATCGCATAGCGAGCTGCGCAATGTCGCCTCCCCTGCATCCGTGTAGGCGCCATAAATGGCAGGCAGCATGCGTAGCCAGAAATTCAAATGCTGCTGCTGTAGTTCGGGCCTGGGGTCTGATTGCTCCATTGCATGACGAGTCATCTGGAAACCGATCGCGTCGAGGCAGCGTGCTCCATACAAACGTACATCCCAAGAGGAATCCTGCAAGGCGCAGCAAAGCACGTCAGCTAGGCGCCCAAGATGTTCACGTAAGAGCCCAAAATGCGTGGCCATGGCCAGGAGCACCTGAAGGCACTCGACACGCAGCGGCGCCGCGCTCGACGGGCAGTCCAGATAGCGCAGGACCAAACGCAACAGCCACGAGTTGCGCGGAATGCGAGTCCAAGGCAACACATTGGAGGGTAGCTGCACCTGTTGCTCTGCTGATGGCACAGCCGCCGCTTCCGACATCGCCTCCGTCTCCTCTCCCTCCTCCTCTTCGGAGTCACAGAGCTGTTGGAATTGTTGCTCCGGATCCTGGTGGGCATTGAGGCGCGGCGACGCATGAACCATGTTGACAGCCCGACGTTCGTTTGGCGGAAGACCTACGGCACAGGCCATCTCCCGTGTAAGGCGTGGCGTTGCCACCAGCATTTCCATGACCAGCAGCGCAGACACCTTTACGCTGGTATCCACATGCCGCGTTAACATTTTCACGTGCGGCACAAACTCATAGACGATGCCCATTTGCAGTTGCTCGAAAGGCGTCGCCTGCACCAGCACCGCCAGACACTTAAGGCACTGCGTCAGCACCGGCGGCGCATACTCGCGCTCCAGTATGCCCGTCAGTTGACGATACGCTTCCAGCACGCTGCTGGCCAGGCTCATTGCAAATGGTGTGTAGTTGCTTGGCGCCAAAGCGCAGCTCGCTTGGCTTAGATACGGCTTGGAGCCGTACAGAAGCTGAGCAGCTAACTGCAGCGCCAGGGCTCGGCAACGCACATTGCCATCATTGGCGCCAATATACAGCAAGTGATCCTTTGTCTCGCGTCTGCCAGCAGCAGCACCACCGCTTCCGCTGGGAAAGAGCACATGCCAGTAGCCATAGAGAGTGCGCCGAGGCAGTTGTTTGGTGACTGCGCCCAACAGTTGAAGGGCTGCGACGCGTACCTTAACTTGGCATTGGCGCTGCTGCTTCTGTCCCGCCAACTGTTGCCCAGCGCCGTCCGAAGTGGGAGTGCATCCGCCCTCAGAGTCACCGCCACTCGGTGTTCGACAGCCGTAGTCGTTGTTGCCCAGCAGCAGCAGATGCATCCGATCGCCGGGGCCAGTTGTGCCAGGGCTTTCCTGTATATTGCCATTGTTTCGCTGCTTGGTCAGTGAGCGCATCTTGCGGGACTTGACACGTCTACCGGCTGCAGCTGTGTTTTGATTGCTGCCAGTTGTCAAATCCTCATCGTCCGGCCCATAGACTGCTGATTGTTGGGCAGGATGAACCCGATGTGGCAATTGGTATATTGCCTTCACTGTTTCTCCATCGGTTCTGCATCGCACATTCGCTAGAGCCATGCCGAGCAGCTCCGGCGCATGCTGCTGTGCATAGTCCGCATGCTGTGCCGATATCTTTTGCAGCAGCTGCAGCGAGTGCACCACCAGCATCGTTAGCTGCTCCTCCTGCTGATGCGTTTCGGTGGCTGTCATCCTTGTCCAGCGCCCATCGTAGTGCATTTGCAGCAATGAGTTGGCCAACTGGCTGCTCTGCTGCAATTCGTGGACGTGCAGTTCCGCATTTGGAGTACACAACGTGCTGAACAGCTTATCCTGGCACAGCACCAACAGCAGCGCTGCTTCCACGCTGGACGGCGTCTGAATTGCTACCAAACGTGAAAAGGACGTGGACGCTGTATCCACTGGCAGCGACTCCAGCAGCGAAAGCAGGCAGCGCAGTGCATCAACCGTGCATTTGTGTTCCACATGCTGCAAGAGCCACTCGAGCATCGGCTGCGTCTCGCCAAGCTGCTGTTTTCGGCTCAAGAGCAGCTCGTTTAGCCAGAGCAGCCATGCGGTCAGGTTCAATGAGTCATCGCCAAGCCCACTACTCACCAGAGTCTCCTCTGTCAGCAGATGTGCAAGCTGGGCCGCTGTGTTTGCGCCATATGGTCCTGCAGGCGTCTGTATTTCAAAGTCGCGCAGGAACTGCAGTTGGCGCTGGTAAAGTCCTTGCTCCGCTGAAGTAGAGCCGCGCGCTCGACTGTTTATTGTTTGTAGAAGCACATCATATGCTTTTCTCTCCTTGTCCATTAAATAAAACTGTTCATTTGCTTTCAAGAGTGGCAGTAACATATCGATATATCGATAGTGGGAGCCAGTTTTGATGTTTTACCAAAGTACGATTTTGGCACAATTTTCATTGGCTATGAGCTGAATTAAAAATGTTTGTTGAAAACAGTTTTTATCTCTCAAAACTCTGTTCGAATTGAAGTTTCTTAAAATGTAATGTTAGTGAAGTATTACATTTGACAAGCAGTTACTTTTTTTGCGTAAGCCCTTAATATATATTATATTTCAAAATTTATACTTAATCATATGAACATCACTTAGTTTACTACTTAAATCGGAAATTAATACTTTAAGATATTACATGCCGGTCAACTCCAATACACTTTTCTCTTATCGATAGTAGCCGTACTATAGTATCGGCGTTCGCAGGCTTTTATAAATGCGCACTTTACAGCACTGCAAATTCATTCTCGCCTATAGCGCACTTTTTGAATGTATAGCTTATTTTCCACGACATAATATAATTATTTGCAGAACTTTTTCAAAATATTTAATATTTGTATGAGGTTAGATAGTTAATTCAGTTAATAGACCTGAGTACCCGGTATATATTATTTATTGTATAGATTCATAGGTATTCATTTATACATACATATATATATGTATATATATAGCATTTGTATAGATGGTATATGTTTTTAAGTATTTTTATGAATGTATAATTCATTTCATACTCTTACATTGCATAAGTTCTGCTTAGCAATAATTCATTGTATAATCCATTTCGAAATTCGCAAAGCATCCAAAAACAATTGTATACAAGTTAAGTGCAATAATCACGAACCAATCCATTGCTAACACGTACATAATACATTATACATCACGACTGACCGCACCAAGTAAGTAATCCCTGAGCAATAGCACACGTAACACGCTAAATAACTGACCAACACCAATACATCAAACATTGGTTCGTGATTAGCTTATGTCTTATATCTAATCATATATATGTTTACATACATATTCCAATACCTATGTGTGTATATGTTGTTTTAGGCGGGCTTCCAGTATTTTGAAAGGCGTTGAATTTAATCGACATGCTCTACTATTCGATTTTGTACAATTTTTTAGTCTTTAAGAAACACGTTGCCTACAGTGAGCTTGTCATACGTTAGTATAGCGTATCGTATTATAAAATATTCTATATTGGTTACAGAAAATATATATGTATATACCTGCTTGGTCTACCTAAAATAAGGATCGCACTATACACCGCATTTACCATGATCATTTGCACACGAATTGAGAATTCATACCTTCCGTTTGAATCGTTGGCAAGACCGCAGATATTGATCACAAGAAACGTTTTCTTTTACCGATTATCTTAAGAATCCGTTGCCTTATTCTAACAAATTGTCTAATATTCTACAACTACAACTATCGTACATAAATCCGTTTGATGAACTCAAGTAAAGCATAAAAATAAATAAATCTATATACTTTGTACAAAATTTGGCTAATTCTGGAGCAGTGATATATATGGGTGGTAGGTAGGAAGGAATACATTCTGGCTGGCTCAAAATTTACAATAAAAAATAAAAAAACTGAAAATCACTAACTTAAATTTCTGTGGGTCACAATTATCAATTGATGAATCCGCGGCTCAGTTAAGTACGTTAAACGATAATGTTCTTACAGTCATAAGCTTCACGACGACTTGGGCTATACTTAGTTACTAATTTGTAAATGATTGGAGTCATTTGGATACAAGTTTACTAAAATCGCATAATAATGACAGCCGGCGGCGAGCACCACAAAGAGATGCCAAATGGCGTGCGCCATGGGAATCAAACCATCTGACTTAAAAAAGATAATGCCCAATATATAGAAGGCACCGCCAAATTTGAGCTGCATCATGCCATTAAAATGGTGTCCGGTAAGCATTACAACTACCGCTGGTCCCAGACCCATTACAATATAAAAGAATGTCTCCAGGCATTTGTAGCGTTCGTGGTAAAGCTGTAATTAATTCAAATGACGATGAATGAGATAGGCACACGCAGCAACAAGTTTACCTGTTGATAAGCAATCCCAATGGCCGCCATAAGCCAAATAATCCATTCCATGCAAAACAGTATCGCCGAATGGTCCGTATTCTCTAGCGTCAGCCAGGGAAAATATGAGCCGGCAATAAAAACATAAATCATGGCACGATCGCATCGATGCAATACATTTTTGAGACTCTGATACGTTTTCCAGCCAAATGCGGGCCAAGCATCATAGTTTTTGGGGGGCCTAAAAAGAGATAACGCTGTAGCCAGCATATGCAACTACATATTGTAGACTCACTTGTGTTCGGCGCAGTAACAAGAGCAGTGAAAAAATGTGGAAACTGTGAACAGCATACAGAGCGTGGTGCCATAGACCCAGGACACCAGATACTGGCTAGAGCTGTTCGAGCGCTCGAAGAGCTTTATGACTGCAAACACGGCGGGTACTATCCAAATACCATGAGTTATAACGTTAGCCACCTGCTCGATCTTTGTAAAGGAGTTGATATTAATAACTATGTATATAACATGTGCGTATATGATATTACTTACCTCTGTGGGCTGGTAGGCACAGCCGGGCTTGGCTTTTGCATTCTTCCATTGAATACTGCGCAATTGTAGCTTTAGCTTTAAATTCGATCGGATAATGCATTTCCATACGTGACTGAATAGATTGTCCAGAAATGAGTATTTGTTTTGTATATCCTGCACAAGATTGTTCATCGTCCGCTCCCACAGCTCGCTCTTCAGCCGGCCCCCGCTCGCTACACTGTGAAAGGCCATCACCAGCCATTATTATTAAATATTACTCCATGCATATATGATATACATTGATAAATTTATTAGTAGCTCGAGTGATTGACAGCAGACGCTGATAAAGTAGCCAAACCCAATCCCTTTTATGATAGCCCAGTGATAGCGAGTTGCATTGTTCTTTTATGTTTATAGCTTGATTGTTTTGATTGCTCGCCTTATCAAACATGTCGCGACAAACAAGCGACGGTGTCGAGTTGATTGCGGATTAGCTGGACAGAATTTGATAGGTATATTCTTCAACTGGTGTCTACCTTTCCTTGTCTAACTGGCTAATTGATTTGTGTACAAGTGGGCGGCACAAATGCGAACGCGTTTGATCTGTTCGAACGGATCATATTTAGCTGAACTTGCCGTTGTTCAAATTAGTAAAAGATTTAAGCTTATAACCTATTCGTATCTCTGGTATTTATGATTTACTAACATATACATTTACCTTACCAAGTCTTTCTTTTCCAGAGGGCAATTCAAGATTATTTGAAATCTATTTATATATGGTTTAACTAGGATTTTGGAATTTCTATTTGAATAAAAATTGCCATAATCGAAGTATAGGGCAGTGACACAAACTTGCCCCGAACAGGCCCGCTTTAAAGCCCGCCAATATACATATATATTTCGCTTAAGTACATATATATTTCCAGAGCAGTTTAATAGTGCCTTTTAAAAGGTTATATGCACATATGTGCTGGGCACTGCTCCTATGTACATTGCATGTATATATTATGCATTTCATTCAATTACCGTTGTCGTCGTCTTATCAAGTCAGCTAGAGAGACACGACACGCTCTGGGACTTAATATTGGCTCAAAGTCCAATCACTCGACGGGGCAACGGAAGCCTTGTATCGACCAGAGATTTTTTTTTAATGCATTGATGTACATTTATATAAACCAGACACACAAAGTCGCCACTTGCTCCAAGGTCAGCATGTGCCCGTGACAGCGCCGCCCGCTGTTACAGCTTGAATGTTGTTAGGTATGTGACCACCCACAGCCCCACCTCTCTCTTTCTCTCTCTCTCTCAATCTCTGTCGCCCTCTTTCTGTTTGCGGAACAGTAACAACGACGGGGCAACAGTTGTTTTCTGTAGTTCGTCATGCTTATTATGAATTATGCATAGAAACACACACACACACATACACTTACACTATATTGCAGATGTAATGCCTTTTGGCTGTCGATGCCGTCTTGCCCGGCAACGAACGCCCCCACTAGCAGCCACCCCAATTTCAATTAATTTCTAAAGCAGAGCATGCTAATCAGTCTATAAATAGCCCAATAGGCAGCGGGCGGGACGGGCCTAGTTGTGTTGTTCGTACTGTTTTTGAATGGGGATTAGACAGACAAAGCTGGACATATTCCCAGTCCTATGTGCGTCAGAAGTGTTTACACTGCAAAGCTTCTAATTTAATTTGTTAAGCGTCGCTATGGCAGTGTTAGTATGCCAATTTTTGTTTGGTATAACACACACACACACTCACGCACAGCCAAGCACATACACCACACAGAACACACACACGCGCACATGCTTATAAGCCGACAGACCGCGACGCTTCCTTCTGCATTTAAAGATATGTAAATGCATTGGAACATAAAGTTTACAGCGCGCGCAATTAATATCGAAGTGAATTCTTTAATTAGTTCAGCTTACAGATTGCTGTTGTTTTTATTGGCACTTCTGGTTGCGCTAAATTGAAGGCACTACACCTTATGTTGCTGTTATAGTTGTTTCTGTTTGTTAACTGTAAATACATTTATGCTTTTATGCTTTTTCTTTGGGACGATTAATGTGGTCATCGATGGTTCTGTTAATCGATAAGAATTTCTTTCATACTGCACAGGGTGACCGCATATCGCAAAATGTTGGCTGCACAGCACCAAGAACTATCGAATATACAAGTTCACGATAGCTTAAGCGTAACAATATTTGCGCGTATACAAATGCCTATGCGCAAGCATGCCAACTATGTTTGAATTAGTGGCGGTCCAAAAAGAACCAGGGCTGAATAGCATTCGGTTATTGCGAAATTGCCAGCCTTGATTTTTTCATGTGTGCCACCACTAGCTATATTTCTTGTTACAGTTCAATGTTGAATCGACGCAAGAAAGAGAATGTCGTTTCGCACGATTGTGAGGCAAGCATGGCAGTGCTGCAAGGTGCCGCAATGCATCGCATGCTTCAGCCAATGTGAATAGTCAAATTCATTGATAACCGATAACTAATCGATAATTTGGCCTTAGATGGCACCATGTTTGAAAAATGCATTTGAGGATGTGTATACGAAAAATTCATTTATTGAGTGAATTTCTTTTCGTTTTTTGTTTTTTTTTTCACATGTACACAAAAATTTTACTTTATGTTTAAATTTGTTTTGTTTTTTCAACATTTTAGCAGGGTTTGCCTCTAGATTGATGTTGGGATGTCGTGTAATCGTGGGTGTACATTTTTTAGTTTATTCATATGCTTGAATTTATATATGTATGTAGGTATGTACATAGGTAGTTAGGTTAAATGTTGTTGTTTTGTATGTTATTGGGTTGGATTTTCACAATTTGTGTTAGTGTTTAACAATCAATTACACACCGAAAAGGGAAAAATGTTTAGTTGACGAAATACACAGAAATGTACAATTCTTTTGTATTTGTCATAACTATAAGCAGACGCAGACCTTTGGGACTGGTCAGAAAATGTTTCTTGGACACACACATTCGCACATTCGTGCAAATCTTGCAAATAAACGATTAATTTCATTATTAATATATGTTAATATTTAGTTTGCTTTGAATCTAAACTATGACACAACTGACACCGAGAAAGCTTTCTTATGGGTTAAGTGTTTTTTTCATTATTATTATTATCATTATTTTTGCGTGTTTATGTTTATTTTCCCTATTAGTTTTCGTCTGATTTAAATGACAGTTGCAAACATCAATTGAGTGGATATATGTTAGTAATAGAGACGTAGTTATGTATATGTATGTATATCATCCATAAAACATTTGATCTGGCTTTACTTGCAGTTTGGTTACGTTCACAATTAAAACAATTATATATGTAATTAAATATGATTTGTTTGTTTTTGTTTTTGTTTTTTTTTTTTTCATTTATAGAATTTTTCTTTGTATAGGAAACAACAAAAATGGACGCAAAATTATTGTTATTTGTTTTTTGTTTTTCTAAATTTCAATATATATGTATATGTATGTTTAGTATATGAATTCCTTGTTGGTTTTCTTTGATTTGCTTCATACATGAATTTTGTATTCGCTTAGTGACCCATTTTGCCTTTATGTTTATTTAGCTATATAGGAATATGCAAAACGTACACTTAGTATAAATAGTATTGTTACCAGTATGTATGTATATAAATGCAGCTCTAAAACTTGTATGCCTTTACGGGTTTGTTTTTCATTTTTGCCATTCAAATACATTTAATAACATTTCTATAGAAATATTCAAAGCTGAGGTAGTTAATTCATTTAATTTTTTTTCTTTCTTTTTTTTTTTGGTTTTTGTAGTTTTTTAATTTCGTTTTTTTTTTTTGTAGTTTAGTTAGTATAGTATGTATCGTATAAATGTCTATATAAATGTACTTACACGCATTTTGTTTTAGTTTATATCTTTTTGTTTTGTTTCGTTTTCATTTGGTTGTGTGTTTTCTGTGTTTTTGCGTTTGTTTTTTTGTTTAATTTTAAGTTTTTGCCTTTGCAGATACACATACTACACATGTATTAAATTCATAATATTTTAGACAAGTTTGCTTTAGGTAGAGGACTTGAATTTGGGTTTTATGGAACAGCAGTACACACATATAATTAGATATATACGGGCACATACATACATATATGCATTATATATGCATCATATTGACAGCGTTTGGCCCTCAACACACATTTTGTTGGCATCATTTTGTTTTTGGAGGTCGGTCGGTTGTTCGACGAGCTGAAAACGAACGGAATGGAACACGCCGGAAAACTTCGAGACAGCTACAAACGGAAAACGTTCATCGAAATTGAAATCAAAAAGAAGAAAAACCCAAAACCTGAACCACAACTAACGAAAAAGTAAACAATATTCAAATAAAAAAGTTGGGAGCTGTTTTTTTTTTTTTTTTTTTTTTGGTTTTTTTTAATAATATTTTACTGTTTTTTTTGTGTGTTTGTTTTGTTATATTTAAAATATTTATAGATATTTAGCTCTATAATGTAGATATAATGTACAATGTAGATACATTATGTCGTCTACATTAGTGTAGATTATTTATGTAGATTAATGAACTTAACAAATAATATGTAGACGACGAAAAAAAAACGTTTAACTATAGATAGGTACTTTAAAAATAATTAAAGTAAAAATAAAAATATTGTAGTGTTATTATTTTTATGTTTTTGCGTTTTTTTTTTCTCCTCAAGTTACTTGTATTTTTTTTATATTTGCATATATATATATATATATATATATATATATATATATATATATATATATATAGATGTATATATATATAGTTATATTTTGTTGCTGTATTTATGGTTCTGCACATATCTCGCCATTTAAATGCTATATAATGTTTGGGTTTATGAATGGGTGGAAGATCCAGCGAACAGCTTTAATTATAAACTACTATCACACAGGCAAACCGTTCGCAGGATTTGTTTCTTAATTTTTTGCTTGTTTTTTTTGTATTTATTTTTGGGGATGCGGTGAAATGCACAACAAAATGGCGTATTTAATTAATTCATTTGCATTAAACACAAACAAAATAATATATATATATAGACGAATAGAGCAAACCAATTAATTTGTAATTATTTTATGAAAATTCTGCATATATATACACATTTATACAAATATATATAATTATCATGTTGCATGTTTTATATATATATATATATATATATATGCAAGTATATAAATTGTATGTAGGTTTTGTGTGTGTGTGTGTGTTTGTATGCGGGATATTTTGATGCTCAAACTAATTGGCCAATCGCCTTTTATTTATAGTTTATTTCTTTTTTTTTTTTTAAATGCAATAAACATAACGGTAACTAAATATATGTTGTAGCTCAGTCTCCAGTTGATTACCGCATGAATTTATTACAAATAAAAAATAAAAAATTTAATAGTAAAACACAATATAAATACATTATATAGAAATGTGTTCAAAAAATGCGAAATATACAAAGGGAAAATATAAGCGAAACACAAAAATGTAAATCATAATCTGGTTTTTCCGACGATTTTCCATTTCTTTTTTTTTTTTTTTTTGTTTTTGTTTTCGTAAACTTTTGTTTCGATGCACTCTAGAGTTTGGTGCTGCGCTGTTGCTAAATATTAAATAAGCCTATTTTAGAGCCAATTGTTTAAATGGAAGTTACACAAAAAGTTAAAAAAAAAGCATGCCAAATTATTTGTTTTTTTTTCTTTCTTTCGGTTTCGATTGAGTTTTTTTTTTTTATACAATCTTTTTTTCAAGTTTTTGTTTTTTTTTTTTTTTTTTTTTTTAGAGATTTTAGCTTGGGGCTCGCCTCATATATGTGTGTATATATGTATACGTGTGTACAATATATAATCATATCTATATATAGTATGCATGTGAATTGTTTTTTTTTTGGTTTTTTTTTAGTTTTTTTCTTTGCCATATTTCATTAATTTTTTTTAGTACATGTAGAAGCTTACGGCTGACAAAATTGGTTTTCAGTTATGTAGGGTATATTTTTTTCGTATGTGTTTTTTTTTCAACGTTTCGCTTGTGTATGCTCTTATATGCTAAAAATATATATATGTATAATAGTATTTCATAGTTATTTCACTTGCATTTCATTTCATATTTAAAAGTTTGAATAGTCATATTGTTGTTCTTGTTGTTGTTGCCTGTGTGGGCAACGGTTGTTTATGTGCATGTTTCATGCCATACGTTTCAATATTTCAGTTTGTGTGCATTTTAGTACAGTTGTGTCGTATCCGAGTAGTTTATAACGGTTCTGTTCTGTTCGGTTCGGTTCGGTTTGGTACTGTTCTAACCTGTTCTAACCTGTTCTAACTTTGACCTTGTCCAGTTATTTACGTTATTCTTCTTCTTCTTTGTTTTACTGTTTTCCTTTGTTACTGTTTCATTTCCAATTCATTCCGTTGTATTTGCTGCTGCTGACTTGAGTTTTGCGTCCAAATTTTTTCTTTCTTTTCTGTTAACAAAAACCATTTAAAACAAAATTAACCCCCAATTTTGTTTTTTTTTTTTTTTCATTTTGTTAAAACTGTTTTCTTTTTTTTTCTTTATAATTAAGAATTAAAGTTTTAGAATTCTTCACTTTCTGGCGTGCTGCTTAGAGTTTCGTCTGAATACCATTGTTGGATCGTTATTCGTTTAGTATTTTTTTTTTTAGTATTTCACTTGCTTTTGCTTTATTAATGTGAGTGACGGAATTTGGGCTATTTGCTGCTTTGCTCGGCTGTTAACTTGCTTTGCGTGTCTCGTTAAGCCAACTTTTAAAACTCGCTTTATATCGTTATTGTTCATCGTATCATCGTATAAAAAAGTGTTTCAGTTATCAACTGTTCCCCCTTTCAAACATTCACTCGCCTAACAATTGAAAACAAATTTTACGTTTAAGAAAATCCCTAAATTCTTTTTATAATAGACAAAAAAAAAAAAAAACAAAAAACAAAAAAAAAAATAAATATTGATTTGTACTCACGATGTTTGTACCGCTAAAAACTTTATGTAAATATGTAAATATATGTATATAAAAAAATATGCCCTTTTAAAAAGTATCTTCCCTTTCGTTATTTCCCTCTTCTTTTTTTTTTTGGATTTTTCTTGTGAGTTTTCTTTTCTCGTTTTGTTTTTTAAAGTTCAAATCATTATTCGTCTTCTTCAAAGAGTACAAACTTTAAAGGTTTACGTTAAGAAATTATAAAAATAATATATTTAGATATACACAAATACATATATATATGTACGTATATATATATATATATGTATACATGAATAAAATAAATAGTAAATTTTAATCGCAAAGCAATTTTTTTTTTTGTTGAAGTTGTTGCTGTTCAATTCAAATGTCGAAGTACTTTTGAAGTCTGGTGTGTGTGTGTGTGTGTGTGTTCGATATACTTCGTGTGCGTGTGAGTGTGAGTGTGAGTGTGAGTGTGAGTGTGAGTGTGAGTGTGAGTGTGTGTGTGTGTGTGTGTGTGTGTGTGTGTGTGTGTGTGTGTGTGTGTGTGTGTGTGTGTGTGTGTGTGTGTGTGTGTGTGTGTGTGTGTGTGTGTGTGCGCGGGTGTGCGGGTGTGCGTATAAAAATGTACATCGAAAGCATTTTATAAAAATAATAATTTTTTTAATTTTTAATTTTTTGTTTTGTTTTTAGTAATAGTTTAAATAGTTGTTAAATTTTAAAACGAGTTTATCACACCTTAAACGTTATCAGTACTTGGCACAACTTACAACACAAAAAAGTACTTTTAGAAAAATTAAATTTTAACTTTCGCTTGTGGATGTTGTTTTTATCGTGTGAAAAGAAAATGAGAAACGCTTGGTTTGTGAAACTGTCAGTCCTGGTCTGTGTGTGTGTGTGTTTGTGTGTGTGTCTCTCTATGTGGTAAATAAAAAGGTACAAATTATGAATAAGAAACAAAGCTGTATATTTGAAATGAAAGGCATTGAATCAAGTTCTGAAATGTAAAAGCCAACACCCTGCCATATTCCTAAGCTAACTGTTGTCGCGACTAGTTGTGAGTTGGCAACTGTACCCAGTTTGGGGTCTGTCGCTATGCAACACTGCAAATTGCAAATTGCAAATTACAAACAATTTCACATACCAGCGTTTTCAGTTGTTGTTTTTCTGTTGTTTTCTTTTCCAAGTTGCAAGTTAAAATTTAATTTTCTGCTAACTTCTTTTTAACCACGTTTACTGGGTCTCATTATCATCATCATCATCATCATGCTCCTAATGCTGATCGCTCTCTAGCTCTCGCTCGCTCTACACCTGCCTTTAATAACGATATAAAATAGCCTCTAAATACTAAAAAATAATTTCTTTGCTGCTCTCTAAACTTTGCTCTTTTCTTCGCAGTCGTTTTCAACGCGCACGCTTCAACCTCACGTAATCTTGTAATCTTTTGTCTTCTTCTTTAAAAAAAAAATGCTTCATCGTTTATAATTATTATTATTATTATTTTTAATATTATTTCTTAATAGTGTTTGGTAAACCCCCCTCATTTATTATTTTTTTTAATATTTATTTCCTTAAACAGAGCAATTAATAGCCAATAGTTAGTTAGTTAACTCAACCACTCTGCTCTCACTCACTCGCACTCCCTCGCTCTCTCTTCTCTCTCTCTCTCTCTCTCGCTACCTTTTGCTACTCTCTTTTCTCTTCAGCATTTGGAATTCTATGCAAAATAAAAACAATGCAAGTGTTCAAAAACATTGCCATGTTTTTTCTAGTTTACATTTTTGGAATTTTTTATAAAAATTCGTTTTACGCTTTTTTTTTTTGTTTCGATTTTTCTTTTGTTTTTCATCTCATATATATAATTATATATATAGTTAAATAAAATGCTTGGACATCGCCGCCAAACATGCATAGGTCATAGGTCATAGGGTTCGCTATATATAGTAGTATATAAGTATATATGCTCTTTGTATTGACAACTTTGGACATTTTTCCTATGCGCTTGCGCAAACTTTCAAGACGTCACACAAAAAAAAATTATATATATTTTTATATATATATGTATGTATGCATACTCAAAAAAAAAAAAATAAAAAAAAAAAGATTACATTCTCAATTATAACAAAACAAGTTTCCATTATTACGCATTTTTCAACATATACACATACATATGCATATATAAATATTTATAAATATTAAATGTTATATGCCTAGAAAAACTCCTTTTATATACACTTGATAATAAACCCCATCTTCATCATCTTCTTCTTCGTCGTCGTCAAGCTACACAAAAGGTTCAGTTATATAGTCTGTAAATGTATGCTTCTTCTTCTAGTTTTTATTTAATAGGAAATAGCACAATTTGAACAAGTTCTCACTTTGTTAATTCCTTAATGGGTCTGGTGGATCTGGGTCTGAGTCTGAGTTTTGGTCTTTATCTGGATCTGTCATTTCGGCATATAAAAATAAAAGGGCTGCTCTCACTATATAGAATATATATATATATATATTTTTTCACCTGTGCACTTATGTATCCGACTTCACTGTGGCTTCAAAACAGTGTTGGTAAATTGCGAAATCGACTATGCTTTGGTCTAAACTGTACTCCCGCCGCTCTCCCTCTTTTAACTTTGCTCTCTTCTTTGATATGCCTCTCAGTTGTAGTTGTAGTTGTAGTTGTTGTTGATTTTGTTGTAGTTGTTTTTGCAGTTGTTTTTGCTTTTGAGTTAAATGTTGCATGAACTCTTCAGGTTTCGCAATGCTTAAAAACTATCATAAATTGGATTTTATGATTATTTTCATTCAATATTTTGTTTTTAGTTTTTCTTTTCTGATTTTGCTTAGCTCACACTTTACATATTCGTTAGGTTGCTCTTTTGCTTAGCTTTAAGTTTTATTTTAACATTTTATTTCTTTTACATTTATAATTTGTTTTTTTGTATTTTTTTTTTTTTTTTTTTTTTCGTTTTTGTTTTTCCATATAAGATAATGCACTTACATTGAGGTATTTTAATTACTTTTCAATCTTCATCAATAGATCTTTTTTCGCATGTTTCTTTCCTGTTAATATTATGTTTATGCCGAAAAAATATCTGTCCTAAACTGTCCTAAAACTGCCCTAAAATGCTTGTATATGCTCTTCTCTGCTGTTGATCAATGTTTGTGTTAGTCAATTTTCGAATTTGATTTGAGTTTCTTTCGTTTTTCTTGTTTACGCGAAACAACAACTTTGAATTTTCATTCTTTTTTTTTTTTTTTTTGTTTTTAGTGTTCTGGCCGAAATGTTGATTTTTGTTGTTCTATTTCGTTTTTAAATGCACGAATATAACAGTTTAAAATGCAAGTGTTATATAGGCAAAATTAACGCAAAACCCGAGCTGTTAACTTTCTATTGTAATCTAAATATATATATTTCACATATACATATGTATATATGTACATACATACATATATATATTTATGTATATATAACCAACTTAATGCAGTAAGAAAACAAACAAAAGAGGAAATTATGTACTAATATATATAAATATATATGTGCGTGTGTGTGTGTAAATATGTATTCATGTTATGTATTTATGTATGCTTGTATGTATGTATGTAATGTTAACAAAACAAAAAAAGTATGTAAAGACAAAAAAAAAAAAATTAATGTAATAATAAATCGTCACGTTATATTCTATTTATGTATATTTCAACAAAATTGGGCTATTGTCTTGGTTCTTGGGTATGTTTGATTGTTTGTTGCTCCGATTCAGTTACATCAGTTACGATTTTAGCAGCTATGGAAAAAAAACTGTTATACACTATAAATATATATATAGTTTATGATCTATAATAGATCTTATGCATGTATGTGTTTGACGTGTTTTCACTTTTATTTTAGGTAATTTAAATAAAGTATTTTTAAAAGAATGACAAGTTTGTTACATGTACATTTGAGTATGTACGAAACAACATTTAAACTATGAAAAATCTATATAACCATGGGCCCGCCTTTCGGCCGATCTCATGTTGATCATGAAATATATATGATGATCCGCAGGGATAGGCCTGAAAGGGGCCGCATATTGAAAGCTATGTGTAATATAGTATAGGTCTTGTGTGTTTATGTGTGTGTGTGTGTGTGTGTGTGTGTTGTGATTTATATAACAGCTTGTTTTGTTCCAATTTTAAATTTCTTTTTTTTTTTTTTTTTTTGCTTCAATATAACACTTTTTGTAACACTTGTTGCTCGTTTTTTTCGTTATATAAAAATTAACATTTCAGCACCGTTATTTTTGTTTTTGTTTCAAGGCAAACAGATTACAATGCTCTCTCACTTTCTCTCTAAATAACTCTGGCTCGCTCGCGCTCTCGCTCCGACTCTCCTCTCCTCTCTCTTCTCTCTCCCTCTCTAGCTTAGTTCGCTCAAACAATATTAACAATTCAGTTTTTTTTTTTTTGTTATATACGCATTCTCGAAATCTCAAATTCTCAACTCTCGAAAACTATTATACAGCTGTACACTAACATTGCTTGCTTGGCATCAGGTGAGAGACACAACTTAAATAATAAACTATATAATTCGTATGCCTATATAATTATGTGTGTATGTGTGTGTGTGTGTACTGTTATATGTTTCTGTTATGTTATACTATATAGTTGTCATACATGTGCTGCGCGACTCAACTCTAACTGTCGACTTGGCGCGTATAAGAGTTGGTTGCGCTGTCTGCTGGCTGATAAATATAAGAGTACAGACAAAATACATATATACGATAAGTTATATACATATGTATTGCATGTAGACATTTATGCTCCTATGGAAAACTCTTCTATGGACTCTCGCATTGAACACTTGTGTGTTGTATTTTTGTGGTATTTACGCTTCTCGCTTCAAAGATTTCTCCTTTTTTTTTTTTTATTTTACATGTTTTTGATTTTAGTTGGTTTTCACTTGTTTTGTTTTGGTTTAGTTTAAAGGGGTTTTACAGTTTAGTCGTAGTTTTCTTCTACTCTTTTTTTTTTTTTGTTGATATTTTTTCTTGCATTTTTTTCGTTTTGCTTTGAGGTGGGCTAAAGTTTACACCTGCTTGCAATTTGGGTTTTCTTCAATTAGGAAATACAAAAAATAATATTAGTAATTATAATAATTAACATACAGTTTTTTCCTGTTCTGTTTTTTATGCCGCTGTCGTCATCTGATTTGTGTTCTTCTTGCATACAATTAATAACTGTTACAAATTTAAAATTTTCAAATGCAAATACGCTTAAAAAAATGTAAATAAAAAAAATTATATATATATATATTAATACATATATATATATATATAAAACAATCATAAAACACACACACAAACCAATTGATTGTTTGGTTTTTGTTTTTTTTTTTCTTTCTTGTGTTCACTTAATTTACGCTTACTAAAGTTGATTAAAAAAAAAAAAAAAATAATTCATTAAAAAGTTGTAATTTTATGTTTTCTATATATTAAAAAAAAAAACGAATTTGCTGCTGTTGCGATTTTTTGAAATTGTTTCTTTTTTTTTTTTTGTTAATTTTTTTCTCGCTCTTGTTTTTGTTTTTTTTTTTTTTTTTGCATTTCCTTTTGTTTTTACTTGTAAATTTCTTTTCATGTTGCAAAAATGTTGAATAATTGTTTTTTGCTGCGGGGGCTGTTGCAGTTCTGTGTTTAAGCCTGGTTAAATGTAGCTTTTCCTTTGCATCAGGCTTAATGCAAGTTTTCTTTAAATGATAGCCTGTGTGTGTGTGTCTGTGTGTGTCTGTGTGTGTGTGTGTGTGTGGTTATTTAGTAAAATTAAAATTATAACAAAGGTTAGGCAGCGCGCAGTCACATCACGAGAAACAACAACAATACAATGCATTGCCGTATAACAGTTTGGCCCATTTATTGAAACGGCGCCGAGTTTTATTATTAATATGGTTTTTTTTTATAAGCAAGCATTTCATTGTTGTACACAAAATCTGTTAGCTCTCCCCTTTGGCCGTCTGCAACTAACTGCAAGAGAGGGAAAGAGCGAGTTCTCAGCCGCATCTGCCTTGTTGTTGCCGGTTGCTTTTACTGCTGCTGCTGCTGTTGTTTTTGTTGCAGTTGTTGCAGTTGTTGCTGTTGTTGCGGTCGCGATTTGCTGTTACTGTTGTTGTTGCTGTTATATTCTGTTATATTTTTTGAATGATTTTGAATTTACTTTGCTACTGCCCTTGCCAGTAGTCGAGGGGCAGGCATTTAGCGCGTTTACGAGTTTGTCGAAGTTGAGGGACGAGAGTTCATCTTCTTCTTCTTCTTCCTTTTCTTGTTGTTGTTGTTGCTGCTGCCTGATTATATAAAGCGGAATAAAAGTTTATGGAAAACTGCCACGGCAAATCCAAATGTTGTTGTTATTGTTGTTGTTGCTATTGCTATTAATGTATTATTGGTGTTGTTATTCAAGTTGTTTGCTGTTCTATTTGGGTTGCCCCCCCCCCCATCTGGCCCTTCCCTATCCCCATGCATGCAGCTTACTGCTGGGAGCTCGCCAGCTGCTGCTGCTGCTGTTGCTGCTGTTGCTGCTGCTGCTGTTGGGTGGCGGCCGATGCGTTGCCGGGCGGCGGCGACGGCTGCTGCTGCTGCAATTGATGTGAGGACGCTGTCGACGACGCCTGCTGCTGGTGATGCGCAGGTGGCGCCGACGACGACGACGCCGACGATTGATGATGCGATTGCGGCGGCAGCGGCTGCTGCTGCTGCGACGGCGACTGTTGCTGCTGTTGTTGAGTCCCACTTGGCGCAGCGCCGGCTAGGTTCTGCTGTTGTTGCTGTTGTTGTTGTTGTTGTTGTTGTTGTTGCTGTTGTTGCAATTGTTGTTCTTTGGCAGCTTTCTGTTTTTTGGTCACTGGTGGCGGATTTGTCGATAGCATCATGGCGCGAATTCGTCGCTGTGCGGACTACAAAAGAGTTAAAGCAAAGAGTTAGCATTAGTTTACGAACAATATATGGAACAGTTGACGGAACAGTTCGCCGGGCCACCTACCTGAACGCTGTAGAATGGCCCAATGATGTGTACAGGTGTTTCCTCATCGCCGCCTGAAGGTGGCGCCAGCGCATGTTCTGGCAGCTTAATGACGCTACCCGTCACACGTTGCAGCTCACGCACGTTCTGTCCGCCCTTGCCAATGATGCGTCCGACCTGCGAAATACAATTACCTTTAATAACAGTACAGAAAGAAAACAAATAAAAACAAAACACAAATTTGTCGATATACGATTCACGACACGTTAATATAACAATCCAAATCTTTGAAATTGGCATTCAGCAAATATTGTTAAATAGAACTATTTATATTATTTATAGTTTGGGTCTGGGACAGCCTCAAAAGTTGTTATATTTGGAACCAGTTTGCTTCTGCGGGTTTGAACCAGTTCGGCCGAAAATCAGACTGCAGCCTTAACATATGTATATAGTACACCTGTACATCTGTATACACACCTGAGAACTGGCGACAAGTAGCTCAACGGTAAGGCGGACATCATCGGTGCCGCACATGAAGCCCTCCTCGCGCATCTTTTCAAATATCATGTACTGCGCCTTCCACTGACCCTCCGGTGTGCCAACAATCGTGACCTTGCGCTCCGTTTGTTGGTCCAGCGGCTTGTCGGCGTCGAGGGGCGCAATTTTGAGGGATGCGCTTGAGAAGCGCATTATGCTGCGTATGTGCGATCCCTTGGTGCCAATGATTGCCCCAACGGCATTATTCGGTATATACAGATATGTCGTCTCCTGCATATCGTTGGGGAAGGCCGGTGGCACCACGCTGGCCGGTGTCTTGGACATGGCAAAGCTTTGACACGAGGGGAACGGCATGCTCGTGTTGAAGACCATGCCGTTGCCCGGTGTCGACATCATTGCCATGGGATGCAGACCGGGGAACATAAGGCTCTGAGGCGCCATCGCCTGCAGATCGTTCTCATAGCTTTGGCGCAGCTTGGTACTGATTTGGTTTTCCGCACGTGACATATTCTCAATCAAGCCCTTCACCGTTATGATCCGCTCCAAATTGAAGCTATTAATGTCATTAATTGAGCTAACGGTTATCTTCGTGTCCGTATCCTGCATAATGCGTTTAATAGTGTTACCGCTCTTGCCAATAATGCGACCAATTAAATTATTATGGGCGAGTATCTTCAGGCAGATTTCACTAGAATCGGCGAAGGGCAGAAGAGGTGGGCATCATGTTAATATCGACCGGAATAGATAAATGAACTGCTAGCTATCTCTACTTACCCCTTATTCGTGGACAGTGCCTCCTGTTGCATAACCTCCAATATGCGCT
>NW_020825008.1:0-58880 GCF_003285875.2 Drosophila novamexicana | reverse complement strand
ACAAAACGAGTGTCTTCCTCATTATTTAATAGATTATACAATAGAATTTATGCTAAAAGCCTAGTTAAAGGATACAGTTTTCTAATAGCATCACCGACCGATGGAGGTTTTTTATTTGCCAGTCCGGCCAGCTGTGCCCCTTTTCACAGCTAATTTTGTCAGTGACGCTATTAGAGCCTACATCTAGCAGAAGGATGTAAGTAGGAAAAAGTGTTCTCAAGTAACATTAAAATAATCTTAATTTGCTATATTAATAAAGAAAATACAATAAATAGGAAAAATGAAAGTAAGAAGATTGTTAATAAAGTAAAGCAATGTAAGTTAGATAAAGAGTGTTAAGTAGATAGGACAAAGAGAAAAGTAATGGGAAATCACCGACCCGGTAGGGAAAATTTTTCAGCCTGTCCGGCAAGCTATGCCCCTGCTCATAGCTGGGAATGGTCAGCGACTTCCCGAAGGTATCCTGAAAGCAACGATTTTATTAGGGGTAGAGACAGTTCGGTAGAGAAAACGTGATGCAAACTATTATAATTTTTACATAGCACGCGAAAAGGATTGTGCATAGCGTAGTCTGTTGTGCACGTAGATAGTAAAAAGGGGCGATAATTTCTGGTTGGTCTAGCCGGAACAGAGAATTGAAGACGCCCTAGCAGAAAAGGAGAATCTATGTCGCCAATAATCAACTCATGTAGAAGGACAACACCGAGAATTGTCCTACGGTTGGTTAACGGCGGAAGGTTGAGAAGAAGCAGTCTGCTGGAGTAGGACGGCAACCGAAGATTAGGGTCCCAATTTAAACCTCGTAAGGCAAAAAGCAGAAATTGCTTCTGAACAGATTCAATACGATCCTGGCTATTGTTATACTGTGGAGACCAGATGCAAGAGCAGTATTCAAGGATAGGGTGAACAAGAGAGATGTACAGAAGTTTTGTTATAAAAGGATCGTTAAACTCTTTAGACCATCTTTTAATGAATCCAAGTACACCTTTTGCCTCATTAACGATGGTATCTATGTGAAGATTGAAACAGAGTTTAGTTCAAAAATTACGCCTAGATCCTTAACTGTTAGTATACGCTGCAAAGGGATATTGTCGATTGTATAACTGACAAGATAAGGTGTAGTACGATTAAAAGTCATAAACATACACTTTGAACAATTTAGATGCAATTGATTGGCCGAATACCATAGTTGCATAGCGTTCAAATCGTCTTGTAGACGAGAATGATGTAGAGGATTAGTGTATGATAGAAAAAGTTTGACATCATCCGCATACATGAGTACACGGGCATGTGATATAACATAGGGGAGATCATTTATAAAAAGAGTAAAGAGTAAAGGTCCAAGATGACTACCTTAAGGAACACCAGAAGTAACGTGAACCCGTTTAGAGGTAGTCAGCCTCAGCATTACTCTTTGGGTCCTACCTATTAAATAAGAATTAATCCAAAGCAGAAGAGACAGGGGGAAACCTATTCGGTCAAGTTTAAAAAGTAAAATGTCATGGTGCACAGAGTCAAACGCCTTACTGAAGTCAGTGTAAATGACATCGAACCACCATATCATATAGCTGCGTTAGGAACGATCGGTCGAAAATTAAGTTTTTGTATGAAAATACATTTTTTTTCAAGATATCTTATCCAAACTCGGCATTTTTTAGTTTAACTGAGCTTCTCATATATATGCAAAATCCTATTAAGATCGGACCACGATATCATATAGCTGCTATAGGAACCATCGGTCGAAAATTAAGTTCTTGTATGAAAAATTAATTAATTAATTTTTTTTATGAAAAACATTTTGTTTTTCAAGATATCTTCACCAAACTCGGCATTTATTAGTTTTACTTTACTCCTCATATATATACAAAATCGTATTTAGATATATTTTATTTTTATTTTTTTTGACATATTTTATTTTATTTATTTATTAATGGTCGACAAAACGAGTGTCTTCCTCATTATTTAATAGATTATACAATAGAATTTTATGCTAAAAGCATAGTTAAAGGATACAGTTTTCTAAATAGCATCACCGACCGATGGAGGTGTTTTATTTGCCAGTCCGGCCAGCTGTGCCCCTTTTCACAGCTAATTTTGTCAGTGACGCTATTAGAGCCTACATCTAGCAGAAGGATGTAAGTAGGAAAAAAGTGTTCTCAAGTAACATTAAAATATTCTTAATTTGCTATATTAATAAAGAAAATACAATAAATAGGAAAAATGAAAGTAAGAAGATTGTTAATAAAGTAAAGCAATGTAAGTTAGATAAAGAGTGTTAAGTAGATAGGACAAAGAGAAAAGTAATGGGAAATCACCGACCCGGTAGGGGAAAATTTTTCAGCCTGTCCGGCAAGCTATGCCCCTGCTCATAGCTGGGAATGGTCAGCGACTTCCCGAAGGTATCCTGAAAGCAACGATTTTATTAGGTCTACCCCTAATAAAAGTTCGGTTGAGAAAACTATTATGCAAACTATTATAATTTTTACATAGCACGCGAAACGGATTGTGCATAGCGAGGTTTAATCTTCGGTTGCCGTCCTACTCCAGCAGACTGCTTCTTCACAACCTTCCGTCGTTAACCAACCGTAGGAAAATTCTCGGTGTTGTCCTTCTACATAAGTTGATTATTGGCGACATAGATTCTCCTTTTCTGCTAGGGCGTCTTCAATTCTCTGTTCCGGCTAGACCAACCAGAAATTATCGCCCCTTTTACTATCTAAGTGCACAACAGACTACGCTATTCACAATCCTTTTCGCGTGCTATGTAAAAATTATAATAGTTTGCATCACGTTTTCTCTACCGAACTTCTATTAGGGGTAGACCTAATAAAATCGTTGCTTTCAGGATACCTTCGGGAAGTCGCTGACCATTCCCAGCTATGAGCAGGGGCATAGCTTGCCGGACAGGCTGAAAAATTTTCCCCCACCGGGTCGCTGATTTCCCATTACTTTTCTCTTTGTCCTATCTACTTAACACTCTTTATCTAACTTACATTGCTTTACTTTATTAACAATCTTCTTACTTTCATTTTTCCTATTTATTGTATTTTCTTTATTAATATAGCAAATTAAGATTATTTTAATGTTACTTGAGAACACTTTTTTCCTACTTACATCCTTCTGCTAGATGTAGGCTCTAATAGCGTCACTGACAAAATTAGCTGTGAAAAGGGGCACAGCTGGCCGGACTGGCAAATAAAACACCTCGGTCGGTGATGCTATTTAGAAAACTGTATCCTTTAACTAGGCTTTTAGCATAAAATTCTATTGTATAATCTATTAAATAATGAGGAAGACACTCGTTTTGTCGACCATTAATAAATAAATAAAATAAAATATGTCAAAAAAAAAAAAAAATAAAATATATCTAAATAAGATTTTGTATATATATGAGGAGTAAAGTAAAACTAATAAATGCCGAGTTTGGTGAAGATATCTTGAAAAACAAAATGTTTTTCATAAAAAAAATTAATTAATTAATTTTTCATACAAGAACTTAATTTTCGACCGATGGTTCCTATAGCAGCTATATGATATCGTGGTCCGATCTTAATAGGATTTTGCATATATATGAGAAGCTCAGTTAAACTAAAAAATGCCGAGTTTGGATAAGATATCTTGAAAAAAAAAATGTATTTTCATACAAAAACTTAATTTTCGACCGATCGTTCCTAACGCAGCTATATGATATGGTGGTTCGATGTCATTTACACTGACTTCAGTAAGGCGTTTGACTCTGTGCACCATGACATTTTACTTTTTAAACTTGACCGAATAGGTTTCCCCCTGTCTCTTCTGCTTTGGATTAATTCTTATTTAATAGGTAGGACCCAAAGAGTAATGCTGAGGCTGACTACCTCTAAACGGGTTCACGTTACTTCTGGTGTTCCTTAAGGTAGTCATCTTGGACCTTTACTCTTTACTCTTTTTATAAATGATCTCCCCTCTGTTATATCACATGCCCGTGTACTCATGTATGCGGACGATGTCAAACTTTTTCTATCATACACTAATCCCCTACATCATTCTCGTCTACAAGACGATTTGAACGCTATGCAACTATGGTGTTCGGCCAATCAATTGCATCTAAATTGTTCAAAGTGTATGTTTATGACTTTTAATCGTACTACACCTTATCTTGTCAGTTATACAATCGACAATATCCCTTTGCAACGTATACTAACAGTTAAGGATCTAGGCGTAAATTTTGATTCTAAACTCTTCACATAGATACCATCGTTAATGAGGCAAAAGGTGTACTTGGATTCATTAAAAGATGGTCTAAAGAGTTTAACGATCCTTTTATAACAAAACTTCTGTACATCTCTCTTGTTCGCCCTATCCTTGAATACTGCTCTTGCATCTGGTCTCCACAGTATAACAACAGCCAGGATCGTATTGTATCTGTTCAGAAGCAATTTCGAACCACTATATCATATAGCTGCGTTAGGAACGATCGGTCGAAAATTAAGTTTTTGTATGAGAAAATATTTTCTTTCAAGATATCTTGACCAAACTTGGCTTTTATAAGTTTTACTATGCTCCTCATATATACGGACCACTACATCATATAGCTGCCATAGGAACAATCGGTCGAAAATTAAGCTCTTGTATTAAAAACCTTTTGTTCATCACGATATCTTGACCAAACTCTACATTTATTAGTTTTACTATACTCCTCATATACATGCAAAATCTTATTAAGATCGGACCTCTATATCATATAGCTGCCATAGGAACAATCGGTCGAAAATTAAGTTCTTGTATGAAAAAACATTTTATTTATCAAAATATCGTGACCAAACTCTACATTTACTAGTTTTACTATACTCCTCATACGTATGCAAAATCCTATTAAGATCGGATTATTATATCATATAGCTGCCATAAGAACGATCTGGTAAAAAGTAGATTCATGTATGAAAAAACATTTTGTTTTTCAAGATATCTTGACCAAACTCGGCTTTTATTAGTTTTAGTATACTAGTATTAAGATTGTACCACTATCATATAGCTGCCATAAGAACGATCGGTCGAAAATTAAGTTTTTGTATGAAATAACATTTTGTTTATTAAGATATCTCGACCAAACTCGGCATTTATTAGTTTTACTACTTAATAGGCAAAATCCTATAAAGATCGGACCACAATATCATATAGCTGCAATAGGAACAACCGGCCGAAAATTAAGTAATTGTATGGACAAATTATTTGTTTTTAACGATATATTAACCAAACTCGTCATTTGTTAGCTTAAACATTCTCCTTATACAAAATCATATCAACATCGGACCACTATATCATATAACTGCCATAAGAGCGATCGGTCGAAAACCAGGCTTTTGATAAAAAACCTTTTTTGGTTATCAAGATATCTTGACCAAACTCGGCACTTACTATTTTCCCGGTACTTTTTAGATACGAGCAAAGCACTATGAGTATTATGAAAGGCTTGGGTCTTGGTGTTTTATCTTCGGCGTACCAAAAATAGTCCTTCTTTCTAGTTTTTTATTGGTCCTTCTTCTCGTTGTTCTTCATAGTTTTCTCTTATAATGTTTCGTTCATTTATAATTTTGTTTCTTAAAATCTTTCGTATTTTTTGCGTAATTCTGTAAGCATTTAATTGTGGAGTGGTAACGGTTATTATAAGCTCCAATAGCTTTTTGAATGTTTGATTCAATTGATAAGTCATTGTCTATTCCGTTTAGTATTTCAATTATTGTAGAATTTAATCCTTCAATATCTGCGTTTCCTGTATGTGAGTTGGGTTTTGTAAAATGTACTTCTACCTGTTCTGATTCTAAAAATTTTATTATTTGTTCTGATTCGAATTCATTGTCCATAAATATCTTTTTAGGTTTGTCAAATTTTGTAAAATGTTCAATTATAATTTGCATTTTTGTTCTTCAATTTCTGTCTTTTATATTATACGCTACCGCAAATTTAGTGAGCTTATCTATAGTGGTTAAAAAGCTTTTGTGATAAAATGAAATTTGCTCATGCAGTTCATCTTCATTAGATATTTCTAAAGCTTCGTTTGTGCATTTATAAAATTTATAATTATTTGTTTCAGAAAAAAGCTTAATTAAGATGCATTGAATCTTATGATATTCTTTATCTGGTACCTCTAAATATATTCCTACTGTTCCTTTTGTGTAGTAAGTTATTTTGAAGTTTCTGTTCTATATCCATTTTTGAATCTGCTGGATTTATTTCTATGCAAGCTAATAATGTTATCTACTGCAGTATATGCTATGGTAATTTGTGTTTTAAATTTTTAAATAAAAATTTCTTAGTTGTTCATTTTCTGCTGAATGTTCAGTGTCTGATAATTCAAAATTTGATTCTTGATTATTGTTCGGCTCAGCAGCTAAAAATTAAAGTTGTCCCTGTCCCTGTCATAAAATAGCTAAATATTATTTGCTGTTAACTATATAGGGCTTATCGCTTTGCGCTCATCATTGTTTTTTTTATCGCGCTCTTTTACCGTTTGCGCTGTATCTTAAGCAGCTAGCGCATCAATGCTAGCGACGCCGCAATGCATTCTTGTCTCGTATGTTCGCTATATCGGATCTTATCGATCGCTTCGCTAAAATTTGTACATTTTTGCATATTGTCAATACGTTTTCTTTAAGCATATAAATAAATCAACCCGTTGCATGAATTTATAAGAAAAAGTGACGTTTTTATAACATCCTCAACTTCCACTACTAAGTGCTAATGAAAAAGCTTGTTAGCCCAACAATTATTGTTTTTATTAATTATTTCGGCTGTTTCCAGTCTACTCAAAAAGTGTGGAGTTTTCGCGCTTTATTATCTTTTCCTTTCAAATATAATATTTCATAATCAAACTCCTTCAATTTAGGGACCATCTTTGATGTCCGGATGTCATTTCTTTACCTCTAAATTTATAATTGAGATATTTAATGGGGGCATGTTCTGTAACAATTTGAAATTTGTTACCAAATAAATAGTGTTTGAAATAGTCCACTGCTTGAACAATGGATAGAAATTCTTTATCCATTGTACTATAATTTTTTTCATGTTTGTTTAGAGTTCTGGAAACAAAAGCAATAGGTTCTGGCATCTGTAGTAACTGTGATATAATTAGTGCTTTAAAGTTTTCGAAAGCATCTATATATTGTGGCATGTTTTGATCGATTGGACAACCTTTTTGCAAATATATAATCATTGGGTGAGCTATTTTAGAGTAGTCTTTTATAAATTTTCTATAACAACAACAACTACACTAGGTTACAGCCCTGTGCTACTAGCGGGCAGTAGCCTCGCACCAGCTGCACTAGCGGGCCTGGGCCACGAACCAGTTACACTATCGGGCCTTGGCCTCGCATCTCTTGCACTAGCGGGCTTCAGCCTCGCGCCTCCTGCACTGCCGGGCCTTAGGGTGAACCTCGGATATTTCCGATGTTTCGTACACGTATGTGACCGCCCGAGAATATAAAAGTCAGCATTTCTCTTCGTTACTTTAATTACATTCACTTTAATGACTAGTTTTGTTCGCTTCTAACCTACTGAGTTTGCTAAACTGGGGCCCTGGCGCACTGCTTCGGAGCCCTAACGCTCCACTGTACATTTCTTCGTTATCAATCGCGCTCTTTATTCGACACGTCTACTGACCCTAATCGTTGTCCAAAAAGTGCCGGCTCGCTCGCTAGCGAGCCGTGCGCTTGCCCCGGCCGCTCAACTTCGCCGCGAGCTTTTGCAGCCTCGCTTCGGAGTTTTCGCGCTTCGCCGCCGAATTGAAGTAGCGCTCTCGAAGGCAGTGTTGAGCAACCGATCAGCAACGCATGGTTGCAGCGGCGGCCGGGGCAAGTTAAATTCAAACTGGGCTCCTCGCCCTTAATTAGCTTCAATACCCGTTGCTTATGTTATAACCTGTCCTAGCAGTGCAGCTCACAATATAAAGAACCTTCTCTATCTATTCTTAACCTATTCTACGGTTATTCGGTTAGGTCTGCTGCGCACGCTCTTCTTCCACATCCATTGGGTCCGGTTCCCCTCCGTTTTCGGTCATCTCTTGGTAAAACGGTTTCAGCTGGCTACTCTCTTCTTTCGTTCACCTGGCCTCACTAGGTGCACAATATTAGGGGATATGAATTCGACAACCCTATAGGGGCCGTCAAATTTGGGTGCCAACTTCGCAGCTTTGTAGTTGGTGCTTCCTTAACAAGACCATCGAATCCAACGATGACCGCCACTCCCGTCTTCTCAGGTTGTAGTGTCTACCCTGGTCCTTCGATGTGCGCTGGAGATTGCTGTGGACGATAAAAAAGATTCCTTTTAACACATCCGCCTTTATCCTAGGGTCAAACGCACTAGTTGCGGACCCCTGATCACCTGATCGTAAAGAGCGACGGGCAACCGCTGCTCCCTCCCCTGTATCAGGAAACCGGGTCTGAATACTGTTGAGTCTGCCACGCTTGTGTTATCTCCGGCAAGAGCTCGTCCCACGAACTCTGCTGGCCTTCGATGAATTGTGCTATCATCGTCTTCACAGTCCGGTTTGTCCTCTCGGTAGGATTCTTTTGCGGACAGTCCGGGGCAGTATATTGGACCACTACACCTAGGGATTCCAGAAAAGCCTTGAAACTCCGGCTTGTGAATTGTACCCCGTTGTCACACACAAACTTTTTGGGCGCCCCGAATCGGCTCAAAATCCTCTCTCGGAACGCGGGTGGGCCGCCGTGGCTCTTCTGAGAGGGACCAGCTCAACCCATTTCGAGAAAGCGTCATGGAACACCAGTAATATGGTGTTGCCATGTTTCGACCGTGGAAGGGGCCCGACGAAATCCGCGCAGAGTACTGCCATCGGTTCTGCCACTTGTCTCGTCCGCATGTGTCCAGGCGGTTTGAGTTGCTCGCTCTTGAACTTTTGGCAGGTTTCGCAACACTTTATGTTCTTGGTGGCGACAAAACATACCCGCTCAGTAGTAACTTTGGGCGACACTGCTTTCCTCACCGGCCGTGGAAGCATAATGGCATTCCGCCAATACCCTCTGCCGTTCACCATTGGCCACACATAGATTCCAGGGAATGTAGTCTTCGTCGGTCCGTCCGGTGGTCCAAATGCCTATAAAGCTGCCCATTCTCTTCTATGTAGGCCGGGAACTTGGCTCATCGGCGATTCTAACACGCATACTCGCGACCCACTAGAGGATGTCTTGATAGTGCGTCGTCGTTGAGCTTCCCTTGACGGTAGTGGACGTCGAATTGGAACTGTTGTAGCTCCAGTGCCCATCGCGCGATCCTGCCTGAAGGGCTCTCGATCGAGTCTAGCCACTTAAATGCCAGATGATCCGTTATCAGGTCGAAACGATACCCTTCTAGATAGCAACGCAGCTTCCGTATCGACCAAACGATTGCCAGGCACTCTTTCTCGATGGCGGAATAGTTCACTTCGGCCTTCAGCAACTTTCTACTCGCGTACGCTATAAACCGCTCCTGTACTCGCTCGCGTCAGTCTGTAGGACGAATCTGGCGGAAAAGTCAGTTCGAGCCAACACAGGGGCAGTTGTCAAGCTGTCCTTCAATTGAATGCCTCTTCCTATGCTTGATCCCACGTCTATTTCCACCCCTTCTTTAAGAGCGCTATTAGCAGCTGTACCTGAGTTGCGAAGTTGGGAACGAAGCGCATGTACCATGACGCCATCCCGAGACACTGCCGCAACTCCTTACAAATTGTCGGTGCCCTCAGGTTACGTGTCGCCTCCACTTTCTCTGGATCGGTACGTATTCCTTCCCCACAAATGACGTGTCCTAGGTAGACCAACCTTTCCCGGAAGAAACTGCACTTCTTCCTATTCAGCTCGAGATTAGCCGCCCTTAAACGGCGGAACACCTCACTCAAGTTCTCTACATGTTGCTCTTTCGTGGCCCCTATTACCACGATGTCGTCTAGGTAGGCGAACGCATGAGGCTCCATCTCCGACCCTATGACCGTGTCTAAGGCTCGCTGGAAAGTCGCACACGCCGTGTGTAAGCCGAATGGCATCACCCGCCATTGGAAAAGACCTCTTCCGGGGATCCTGAAGGCCGTACATTCCCGACTATCGCTTCAAATTCAGAGTGGAAATGAACCGGGCGTGACTCAACCGTTCAAGGATGTGATTGATCCTGGTAACAGGATAAGCATCTGGCGTTGAGTTGCCGGTAGTCGATGCACATGCGCCATTCGCCAGTCTTATTTTTGACTAAGACGATTGGGGCGGTGTGCGGACTACGCGACGGCTCGATGGCACCTGCCCGGACCAGCTCATCTACCTGTTCGTCTATCACCCTCTGCATGACCGGATTCTTCGGATAATATCGCTGTTGCTCCGCGATATCCGAGACTCCCTGCAGCCCCTCGAGGAGTGCCAGTTCTGACTCCAGGAACTCCCTAAGTTCCGGATCCAGATCCGCTGGCCACTAAGCTTCTTCGGTGCTAGGCTCGTTCCGCGTCTCGCCTCCTCCGGGCACTACTCTAACCTCTGGCAATCGCTCTTGATCACCTGTGTCCGCATGGATTCTAGCCATTGCTCCTAGTCCCTCCGTTACCTGGCACCTTTCCGTGCCGCCTCCATGACCAGCGTAGACCTGTCGCTGAAAGTCTACCCGCTGCCTTTAGGATTCTTTAACCGTTTGGTCCAATTTTGCGTGAGACCCCTTCGACGTTCCCTTCCTTGTTCCTTTGCGCATCGGTTGCCGGGCAGGTGCTCCCTCTTCTTGACCTGGGAGGCTTCCTCCGGTTCCCTCCTGGTATCCTCTCTCTGTTGTCGTGCAGGTGCTCCCCATTCATGACCTGGGAAGCCTTCCTTCGGTTTCTTCTTCGTCTCTTCTGCCATCGGTTGCCGAGCAGGCATTCCCGCTACTTGATGCGAGAGGCCTTCTTTCGGCTCTTCCTTGGTTCCAGGCCCCGCGGCCGGAGACGTCTCCGCCTCTAGGACCAGCTCCGCCTTGCCGCAGCGTATCGTAGTGCCCATTGCACCCAAAAAGTCCATACCCAGGATGACGTGGTCCAGCATTGCGGGCATGATAAGCATTAACATGCTGACCGTCTTCCCCGCTAGGCCGATGTCTACCATCAAGGCCTTCCCTACTTCGAGCGTGGACCCATCTGCCAGACGAATGCGCGCTCGCACGTTCTCCACTCTCCCCCGAATCGCCCACTTACGTACGCAGTCTTCACTCATGAAGCTGCGAGTGGCCCTGTGTCGATAGTAGCAGGCATCGCCCGCCCTCCAATCTCTACTGGCCAATCTCTACTGCGACGATCCGGCCACCCTCCACCTTAAGCGGGTCTACTACTAACGAGTCCTGTGTGTGTTGGCGTCGACCCGACCCTGACCTGGGCGACGCCGTTGCCCGTTTCCCGCCTCCGTGCGGGTGCCCCGGTGCCCACATACCCAACAAAACTAAACGGGCGCATTGGGGCATTCCCTGCCAAAGTGCCCCTCCTGTGCGCACTTGCTACATGCTCGTCGCGGATCATACCCGGTTCCGGCTTCTTGGTTCATCATTCGGTGGGCCACTTCCGCAGGGGCCATTGCCAGCGGGGCAACGAGAGTAGACCGTAATGGGTTATGGTGTCCCTCCGGGGGCTGTACCGTCCTTTCCCACTCCGCGCTGCCTGAGCTCGCGACCACCTCAATTCCTGCCCTGCTTCCGAAGTATTCTGCTCGCTGTCTCTTCACCGTTTCGTACTCCACTGCCAGCTGGGTCAGCTGTGCCAGCGTAGAAAAATCTTGCCGGGAGCGGCGTTTTCATAGATCCGGCGCAACTCCTGCGCCGGTTCGTATCTAGCGTGATGCATTAAAGCTCTCAGCTCTATCAGGTACTCCTTGAATTCCTCACCCACGCCTGCGGGACCGGATTTTGTCCTCAAGCTTTTCGAAGTAGCGTGGGGGCAGGAAGAACTCCAAGAAGCCCCTCCTGAACACCGACCATGACCGACATCTCTAAGCCCGCTGCTCAAGAACCACCGAGCGGCTCTGTCACAGAACACCTCGCTCATAACCCGGGGCAATCTATCGAGGGCGATACCATATGTAATGGCTTCTTCCTCAAGGTCCTCCAAGAACCCGAGGGGGTCGGAACGGCCATGCTCTCATGCCCCACTTCCGAACTTGTTCCGGAACGTTTAAGGAAGGTCTAACCTCAGGCCGAGAATATGTTTGGGGAGCGTAGGGGCCGTTATTAGTCGGTCGCGTTCCGCTCCATACCCCCGTTGATCGTGGTGGCTCGGCGATCCCCGTTTCCCCCGGGATCGTGAGTCTCATCCACCCCCGTGACGGCCACACCAGGGATAGGCGGCTGCGGATGCCCGTATAATTGCGAGCTCCTAAGGTCAGGCTCTGACCTTTGGCGCGGGCGCCCAGCCACGTCAGATGGGACACCCCAGGGTAGCGGTTCCAACGTTTTGGCGAACTGATTCTGCGCCTACGCACCTCTACCACACGCCGTTTCTTTTCTAGACCGAACTCCTGGGCGATGGCCTCCTTGCGTCGCTGGTGGATCCAACGCACGCCTACCCCCGGGTTTTGGCACTCACCTGCCTCCATTTTTTTTTTTTTTTTGTTGGTCACTCTACCAAAAAAATTAAACAAAAATTTCACTGATTATTATTGTTATTATTTTCAGGGTTCTATTTCTTCATAGGTTTTTTTTCTCGACGTATATATTTTAATACATATTTTATTTTTATTATTCCCTTGCAGAGGGTATTATAATTTTGACGTGAAATGTGTAATGCATAGAAGGACCTCATAAAGTATACATATTCTTGATCAGCAACAACAGCCGAGTCGATATAGCCATGTCAGTCTGTCTGTCTGACCGTCTGTCCGTCTGTCTGTTTCTATGCGAACTAGTTCCTCAGTTTTAAAGCTATCTTAATGAAACTTTGCAGAAGTCCCTTTTTCTGTTGCATGCTGCACATATGTCAAAATCAGCTGGATCGGACCATTAGAAGGATCGGTCGATAATTAAGTTGTGTAAAAAAGCATACTCCTCATATATATGCAAAATCCTATTAAGATCGGACCACTGTATCATATAACTGCCATAGGAACGATTATTAGTTTTACTATACTCCTCATATATATGCAAAATCCTATTAAGATCGGAAAACTATATAATATAGCTGCCAAAGGAACGACCGGTCAAAAATTAAGTTGTTTTATGGACAAATTTGTTGTTTTTCGCGATATATTGACCAATCTCGGCATTTATTAGTTTAACTATTCTCCTTATATATATACAAAATCCTATTAACATCGGACCACTATATCATATAGCTGCGATAAGAGCGATCGGTTGAAAACCAGGTTTTTGATTAAAAACTTTTTTGGTTAGCAAGATATCTGGAACGAATCCAACGTCTCTCTCTATGCCTACAACAACTACTCCACTAGGTTACAGCCCTGTACTACCTATTCCAGCGGGCAGTAGCCTCGCACCAGCTACACAATCGGGCCTTGGCCTCGCACCAACTATACTAGCGGGCCTGGGCCGCGCATCTCCTGCACTAGCAGGCTACAGCCTCGCGCCTCCTGCACTGCTGGTCCTTAGCCTCGCACCAACCACACTAGCTCTTTTGGTTAGGATGAACCTCGGATATTTCCGATGTTTAGCCCATGTATGTGACCGCCCGAGGATATAAAAGTCAGCATTTTCTCTTCGTTACTTTAATTACATTCACTTTATTCACTAGTTTTGTTCGCTTCTAACCTACTGAGTAGGAATTGAACTTCAACCCCATTAAAAAGTTTAAAAATTTTGTTTTTAAAATCAATACTTTCAACATTTTTTTGGAAAAAATCCAAACCTAATAGAAAATCATAAGATTTTTCTAGGGGCAAAGCTTCCCATCTTGATCGTGCATATTTAAAATCACTTGGTACTTTAGTTTTTACTAAATAATTATTACTTAGATAGATAGGAATAAGGGGCGATAATTTCTGGTTGGTCTAGCCGGAACAGAGAATTGAAGACACCCTAGCAGAAAAGGAACATCTATGTCGCCAATAATCAACTTATGTAGAAGGACAACACCGAGAATTGTCCTACAGTTGGTTAACGACGGAAGGTTGAGAAGAAGCAGTCTGCTGGAGTAGGACGGCAACCGAAGATTAGGGTCCCAATTTAAACCTCGTAAGGCAAAAAGCAGAAATTGCTTCTGAACAGATTCAATACGATCCTGGCTATTGTTATACTGTGGAGACCAGATTCAAGAGCAGTATTCAAGAACAGGGCGAACAAGAGAGATGTACAGAAGTTTTGATGGTATCTATGTGAAGATTGAAACAGAGTTTAGAATCAAAAATAACGCCTAGATCCTTAACTGTTAGTATACGTTGCAAAGGGATATTGTCGATTGTATAACTGACAAGATAAGGTGTAGTACGATTAAATGTCATAAACATACACTTTGAACAATTAAGATGCAATTGATTGGCCGAACACCAAAGTTGCATAGCGTTCAAATCGTCTTATAGTCGAGAATGTTGTAGGGGATTAGTGTACGATAGAAAAAGTTTGATATCGTCCACATACATGAGCATGTGATATAACAGAGGGGAGATCATTTATAAAAAGAGTAAAGATTAAAGGTCCAAGATGACTACCTTGAGGAACACCAGAAGTAACGTGAACCCGTTTAGAGGAAGTCAGCCTCAGCATTACTCGTTGGGTCCTACCTTTTAAATAAGAATTAATCCAAAGCAAAAGAGATAGAGGGAAACCTATTCTGTCAAGTTTAAAAAGTAAGATGTCATGGTGCACAGAGGCAAACGCCTTACTGAAGTCAGTGTAAATGACATCAGTTTGCATTTTCGAAAGGAAATCTTTTACCGAGGAAGTAAACTCAAGCACATTGGTCGTAGTTGACCGATTCTTTACGAATCTATGTTGAACAGGGGAAACAACTGATTTGCAGAAATGCTGCAAATTCGAAGTGATTATTTTTTCAAATAATTTAGGAATAGCGGACAGTTTTGCAATGCCCCTGTAATTTCGTATATCAGACTTCCCACCTTTCTTGTGAAGAGGAATGATATAAGATTCTTTCCAAAGAGATGGAAAGACAGAAGTTTCAAGGGATAGATTAAAAAGCTTTAGCAATGGATAAAGAAGGGAAGAACTACACTCCTTGAGTAGACAACTACGAATATTGTCCGGCCCAGGAGAGTAAGAAGATTTTAAAGAGTTTATAGCTAATAGGAGAGAGGAGTGTGAAATAATGGGAGGAGGTATAGAACTAGCGGAAGAAATAGTATAAGGGTAAGAATTAGTATTAGGACAGGCTGAAGAGTAAGTTGATTGGAAAAAATTAGCAAAGAGGTTAGCAGAATCAGTGTCAGCTAGATTTATCCATCCCAAGAGAAAAAGAAGATGGCAAACTTTAGGATTTACGCTTCAAGTTTACAAAATTATAAAACTGTCTCGGATTGCCTATTACAACAAGTTAGATAATTTTCATAGCATTGAGAATTAAGAAGTAAGAAGTTCGACTTGGCTATGGAATATTTAGCCAAGTCTGTAGACGAACCAGACTTTTTAAACTTTTTAAAATATTTAGATTTTACATTTTTGGGAGTAAGCCAGGGTGGTTTGGAAAAAGTAGTCGAAGGAATTGACTTAGGAATACACACATCTAAGAGGGAGTTTAGGGTGATATAAAAAAAATTAATGGCAGTATTCATATCAACCGAGTCATATAAGAAAGACCAATCGGTTGCATAAATAAGCTGATTCAGCAAAGAATAATTTCCTTTGCGAAAGCAATAGCGGGGCTTATTGGCTGATGAGCACGAAATGAAAAGATTACAATTGAGCATTGCAATCTCTAAAGTAGGATGAGAGACATCCTCATGAAGAGATAAAGGAGGGGACCTAGACATATTAGAAATAATGTATTCGTTAACAAATGCAAGGTCAAGTGCTCTAATCAAATGATTAGAAATTGAATTGATTTGAAACAACGAAAGATCAAGCATGCAGTCTATAAAATCGTGCTGTGTTGAGGATAGTTTTCAGATAATAGATCATTTTTAGCAAAAAATAATGACCAAGAGATGTTGGGCAAATTAAAATCACCCAACACCATAAATAGGCCATTATCACGTACGTGTGAAGAAATTTCTTTAATACAAGTAATATGTTTCATGTAAACTTTAATATCAGAAGAATGTGGGACATAGGAGCATGTTACATAGATATTCCGTGTAGGAAAAGACACCTAAACTGAGACAATCTCAGCGTCAGTAGGCGTACTAAAACAGAAAAGTTCTGACTGGAGAGTGGGTTTAACGGGGTGTTAAACCCCACCACCTCAAGTCGGCCGATCATTTCTATACAAAATAAAGTTATTCGATAAAATCTCAAAATCCGATATGGTTGAGTTTACCCATGTTTCTGAAAATGCTATTATATCCCAATCGAAGAAAGTGCTGGCCATGAAAAGATTTTTAAGCTTTGAAATGAGACTTTTAACATTCTGATAATGAATAAAGATTTGGTCAGAAGGTAAAGCTCGTTTTTTGGGGCAGAAATGGTACCCTGTATTGAAGGGACTGGAAGGGTGATAGGCTGGTTATCTTGACCAAGCTCGGCATTTATTAGTTTTACTTAACTCCTCATATTTATGCAAAATCCTATTAAGATCGGCCCACTATATCATATAGCTGCCATAGGAACGATCGGTCGAAAATTAAGTTTTTGTATGAAAAAACATTTTGTTATTCAAGATATCTTGACCACACTCGGCATTTATAAGTTTTACTTTACTTCTCATATATATGCAAAATCCTATTAAGATCGGACCACTATATGATATAGCTGCCATAGGAACGATTGGTCGAAAATTAAGTTTTTGTATGAAAAAACATTTTGCTTTACAAGATATCTTGACCGAACTCGGCAGTTATTAGTTTTAGTATGCTCCTCATATATGTGCAAAATACTATTAGGATCGGAACACTATGTCATATAGCTGCCATAGGAACGATCGGTCGAAAATTAAGATTTTGTATGAAAAAACATTTTGTTTATCAAGAAATCTTGACCAAACTCGGCATTTATTAGTTTTACCGATCGGTCAAAAATTAAGTTTTTGTATGAAAAAACAATTTGTTTTTAAAGATATCTTGACCAAACTCAGTATTTATTAGTTTTACTATGCTCCTCATACATCGAAAATTAAGTTGTATAAAAAATCATTTTGATTATCAAGATATCTTGCCCAAACTCGGCATTAACTATTTTCCCTGTGCTTCTTAGATACGGACAAAGCACTATAAGCATTATGAAAAGGTTGGGTCTGCAAGGGTATTAGATCTTCGGCGTGCCGAAGATAGCCTTTCTTCCTCGTTAGTTTTGCTATGCTCTTCATATAAATCCAAAATCCCATTAAGGACGGTACACTATATCATATAGCTGAAACAGGAACGATCGGTCTAAAACTAGTTTTTGATTAAAAACTTTTTTTGTTTTTCAAGATATCTTGCCCAAACTCGGCATTAACTATTTGCCCTATGCTTTTTAGATACGGACAAAGCACTATAAGCATTATGAAAAGGATGGGTCTGCAAGAGTGTTAGATCTTCGGCATGCCGAAGATAACCTCTTCTATCTCGTAAGGCTTGAACTCGTGAACAATCATGTGTGGAGGCCAAAATTTGGGATCACAAATGAACATATCATGTGAAACATTTATTTTGAATGATGATTGTCTGGTTAGGCAGCCAAAACAACTGGAGCGACCTCGCAACTGATAAGAGCAGCATCTTAATTTTATCTTATAATACTCGCTCTGCAAAGCAAGTGCCGAAATTTCGCTCTTAAGAATTCATTTACATAGAGCTGCCGCTCTTCGCTGTAACGATGGTTTTACTTCGCTTCATGCATTTGGTACGCATCGGCCACTTGCATTACTCAAAATTAAAACTAATAATTGTCGCTTCGCCAAAATTGGAACGTACTAATTCGGGTTCTCTTGCCTATATATAAACTATTGTTCTTAAATAATAAGCACAGACCAATTTGGGTCTGCCTGCTTCTCGTAACTTTAAGAAATATAAAACAATTTTGAACACAAAAAATAAATAGTTAATAATTTCTATTTGTGAAAGCTATTGAAAAAGCTCGATAGCGCAACATTTTGGTGACCCCTTTCGGTCGCTTAAAGTCTTTGCTTGACACTTGCGTTCGCCGAAGTTCTTATTGTACAACTATTGTTTTTTGAACGGTTTGCATGTACTAGCGATCACAGTTGTTAGTTACTCAGCTAGTTTCGCACGCGCTTTCTATCACGCTTCTAATGGCAACCGAAAATAATGCCTCTAGTGCAGTGCCCTCTGCAAACAGGGTGACCTTTCTGAAGCGCAAAGCCACTTCAATTTATGACAGTTTGCAAACACTTCGAAATGCTCTAACTAATTCGCCACTTAGTGCAATTGATGAGTGCGGTCTTAGTGTTAGGCTGAAGCAAATCGAGCGGTTTCAGACCTCATTTGATATTACTCACACTAGCCTCGAAGAACTAGACTTTGATGAAATCGGTAACCAATTGCGTGAGGACTTCGACGAGTTAGCAATTTCTATGGAAATTTCAGTTCGGAGTGAAATTGCGAAACGTGTCTCAATATTGCCCTGCTCAACATTTCGCGACCAATCTGTGCTGCCCTCGCAGACAGTTAGAGCTAAGGCACCGCCAACACTACCCTCAATAAAGTTGCCTACGTTCACTGGTGGTTACACAGAATGGGCCGACTTTTATTCTATGTAGATCGTCACTTATCGCCACTAACCACGACGCCCCTGTCTGCGTCTTTTGTGACAGCCCTGGTCATAATTGTTCTCGATTTGGAAATTTGACCCCCGCATTACGGCTAAGGGAGGCAAAACGAGTTGCATTGTGCTTAAATTGCCTAAAGAAAGTTCATCAATTGCGATCATGCAGCTCTGGATGCTGTCGGACCTGCGGGGCGAAACATCATTCTCTGCTGCATTTAAACAATTCCGTATTTCCGTCTGGTCAGCTGACTGAGCCTGCAAATTCATCGCCGATAGCCCATGCCTCTTTCGCTAAGTCATCGCCATCTACCTCCACATCTCTTGTTGCCCAGTATTTCAGTAGTGATGTTGTCGTCTTGGCTACGGCTTTGATCTTTGTTAAAAATCGCTCCGGCACTTTGATACCTTGTCGTGCCCTTTTGGATTCTGGTTCTCAGCTTCGCCTTATAACGTTGCGCCTTGCTCAACAGCTACAGCTAAAGAAGCACAAGTCGTCAGCCATTGTCTCTGGTCTAGGAGATTCTCGTTTTGAAACAGAAGGAAACACGGTCACTATCACAATACAGTCTCAAGTCTCTGAATACTCAACATGCCTTACAGCTCTGGTAGCGACTAACATAACTGATAGTAAACCGAGTTTTACTATTAACCCGACGAGCTGGAACATTCCCGATAACATAAAACTTGCAGATCCGTGTTTCTTTAAACCTCAACGCGTGGACTTGCTACTTGGAGCTAACCTGTTTTACGACCTTCTCAGCGTCGGCCAGATAAGGCTTCTCCCAGGTTCGAAGATTTTGAGAGATAGAATCCTGCTTGGAAAGTACACCTACCACTTCAAAGGAAGAAAACATCTGTGAAGAACATTTCGTAAAGACTCATATCAGATTGCCTAGTGGCCAATATTCAGTTCGTTTACCATTCAAGCAAAGTTTGGAATGTCTGGGGACGTCATACCAACAAGCCTTTCGTCGGTTCCTGACCCTGGAACGCAAAATACAAAATCGTCCAGATCTGAAGATTCAATATTCAATTTTTCTAAAGGAATATTTGGATCTTGGTCATATGTCGCCTGTTGCTCCAGAGTCTATAGGACTTTGTCAATAATTTCTTCCTCATCACTGTCTTTAAAGAAGACAGTTCAACGACAAAATTGCGAGTCGTTTTCGACGGCTCAGCAGCTACCTCGTCAGGTTATTCATTAAATGAACTATTGATGGCTGGACCTGTTATTCAAAGCTCGCTGTTTCATATCCTTCTTCGCTTTCGTAATTTCCCGATCGCCCTAACAGGTGATATTGGAAAAATGTATCGCTGCGTACGCATTTCAGCACCGGATGATTTTCTCCAATGCATTCTGTGGCGATAAGCTGGATACAGTTACATACGGAACAAAGCCAGCTTCATTCCTCTCTATCCGTGCTATGCATCAGCTGTCTATGAATGAGGAAACTAATTTTCCAAATGGATCTCGGATTTTGCGGCGTGACTTCTACGTTGATGACCTCATTTCAGGGGGTGATTCAATTCAAGAAGCATAGGAAATTCTTAATCAGACGACTGGAATCCTGGCAAGTGGGGGCTTCAAGTTACGAAAGTGGTGCTCAAACAATGCTGCTGTACTTAAAGGGATACCCGTAGAGGACAGAGAATCTTCCCTAAAGTTTGATGATGGTAGCGACATCACCAAAACTCTTGGACTCGCTTGGGACTCAGCGTCGGATCGATTGTTGTTTTCTTTTTCGTCCATTCAGCAGAGATCTAAACCATCCAAAAAGTCAATACTATTGACCATAGCTCGCTTGTATGACCCGCTTGGAATCTTAGGGCCGGTAATTGCCAAGGCTAAAATCTTTATGCAGCAGATCTGGAAGGAGAAGCTTGAGTGGGACGAGAGCTTGCCATCATCACTAGCAACAGCTTGGCATGATCTCGTGTCCTCATCGTCTCGTGTCAATACCTGCAGCAGAGTTAGAAGTTCACGGTTTCTGCGACGCCAGCATCGAAGCATATGGGGCCTGTGCCTACGTCCTTTCTCGACGAACATCAGCCAGTTGTCAGTTGTTTTGTTCAAAATCGCGTGTAGCTCCTCTGAAAACAATCACAGTTCTAAAGCTAGTGCTCTGTGGTGCCGTCTTATTATCTAATCTCATGCGTGAGATATCTAAAATGAATCTGTTCGATGGAAAATCCTACTGTTGGTCGGATTCTTCTGAATGCCTTTCCTAGATAAGGACCGAGCCCTGCAAGCTCAATGTGTTTGTGGCTAATCCCGTCACAGCAGTTCAAGAGCTAACTAATGGCAGATATACTCTCGAGAGGATCTACGCCCAGTGAATTAGATCAATCGTCACTGTGGTTCAACGGCCCAGAATTTCTAGTTAAAAACAAATTGGACTGGCCTGCCTCTTGCTTGTCAGAAAGGACAGAACTCGAACTTAAAAAAAGGGTCCTTATTGCGTCATCTCCCTTCGTTGATATAACTGTCACTTGTAAATACGTCAACTCATTTGAAACAATGCAGCGTATATTCGGATATATTTATAAATTCATACACAGAAGCAGGCATCCTGGACTAACAGTGTCTGATATACAACATGGGACCCAACTCTTACTAAGTCTCGTCCAGAGAACACACCTGTGGGAAGAGATTAAATCATTGCAATCGAGAAGAGTTGTTAAACCGTCCAGTTGTATCGCATCACTTAACCCTTTTTTGGATGATTTTGGAATTCTTAGAGTTGATGGGCGCTTGAAAAACTCTTCGCTGAATTTCGACTCTCGCCATCCAATAATTCTCCCGTCTCACACGGTTTCACAATCGGGTCATACACGCTGGTCCACGGGCACTTCTTGCTCATATTCGGTTGCAATATTGGCCGATTGGTGAAAGGATGAACGTATCCAAGGTGGTTGGAAAATGGGTGAGATGCTTCCGTGTCGAACCTTTGAAGTCTCTGGTGTTGGCAATTGTGGACCATTTTTCTATAAGCCAGACGTACGAAATAAAGCTCCAGTCAAATGTTACATGGCTGTCTTCGTCTGCTTCGCGACTAAAGCGGTTCACCCGGAACTGGTCAAGGATCTGTCGACAGCTTCTTTCTTGAATGCGCTAAGAGGTTTATATCGACTCGAGGCAGGCCATCTCAGATATGGTCGGATAACGCTACCAACTTTGTCGGCGCCAAAATCGAGCTTCACATAGCATCGATAATTAATTTTAGGCCATTGTTTCCTCTTTCAGAAGATCCAGCAGATCTCGATGTGCTCACTCCAGCTCATTTCTTAATTGGTGGACCCAGCTCATTGTTCTTTGAAGCTGATGTGACGCACCCAGGCCTATGCGTCAACGACATAGTCCTCGTAGAAAATGAAAATCTACCGCCTCTAAGGTGGCTACTGGCGAGAATCACAGAGTTAATCGTGGGAAAGGATGAAGTCGCTCAAGTAGCCATTTTGCGCACCGCAAAGCAACTCGAAAATCGAGTCAAAATTACTCGAGAGCTGCTTAGCCACATTATTCAATTTTAAGAATTGATTTCTCACAGAATTATACATTCTGAAAAATCTATTTGCTTGTCGATGCATTCTGGGCACGACCAACGCAAGCCACCGCAGCCCTTCTTTGCAATTGCAGCGATCTTGTCGCAATCACCCCCAGTGAGACCTGCACATTTAGCATGCATCATATTCTCACACAGCCAGCAATTAACAAATTGCGGCGTTCAGCCCGCTTGAACGTGAACAGTTTCTTACATCACGACATAATTATTAAATGCGTATGCAAGTTGCGAGAGCGCAGAGCAAACGAAAACGGTGCCCAAACTAAACCAAGTAAACACTCAAAAACAATTATTCGTACACAAACAAATTGTTTGGAGGGAAAGCAATAGAAACAAGTAAGGGGTTCCAGTCGGGAGCTCCCGACTCGGGGATACCCTGAACCCTCTTCTTCCAACATCAAATGCATATATATATTCTATTTTAGAAGCTATATGTCAAGTTTGGTGACTCTAGCTCTTATTATTTACCAAAATTGCCCAAAAAACAGGATATCGATATCGATTTTTATCGATTGCTTGCAAACGGACTAAGTTATCGATTATCGGAAACAAACTCGATCTGCGCGAAACTAGGAGCATCTACTTCTAAAATTTCATGTCTCGCTCTTATAGGTTCTGAGATCCTTGCGTCATACATGCGGACCGACGGACGGACGGACGGACGGACAGACAGACGGACATGGCTAGATCGACTCGGATATTGATGCTGATCAAGAATATATATACTTTATGGGGTCGGAGATGCTTCCTTCTGCCTGTTACATACATTTGAATTTTGCACAAATACAATATACCCTTATAACCATTTTTAATGGGTTCAGGGTATACAAAATTTGCGAGAGCGCGATGCACAAGTGGAAAGTATGCAGCGAACACACGCACAAACAAGTGTATGCACAGAGGATTATAGTTATAGTTTTGATTGTCATTTTTGTTTTGATTATAATTTTGATTTCCCTGATTTTGTTAATTATACTGATTCCTATTGTAAGAGTTATTTTTATTGGTCTGTCTGTTATTTTTGTTGTTACGTCCAGAGTTCTGGTTTTGATTATTTTGGTTTTGAATATTTTAATTTTAATTCTGTCCTTGGTTAGAATAGTTGTTGTCAGTGTTTCGTTTAAGTAATAGTTTTTGATTTAAATTTCCATAATTTAGTCCGATAAATTTTGTAACTTCTGTCCTTACGCCAGATAATGTTGTTTTGGTCATTAATGAAATTACTATAGGGCCACACAGCCACTTAATATGTCCACTAGTCTGTCATTACTTTCAAATACTGAAAAGTCTGCAATTTCTTCAACAATCTGACGAACCTTATAATCTAAATCTCGAATGGTAATTACCCTTAAACTATTAACTTTTCTGGTGAGGCCTTTCTGGTCTGTTCTGCATGTATCCCAATCTTCTGGTGCGTTAATGTTTAAAATTGTTCTTGCGTGACCTTGAATTTTGGTGTTGAATATGACGCTAAGTGTCTGGCCACTGTTTCCATACTCCTGCATAACCTGGTCCACCGATGCAATAAAGCCATGTAGATTACCCTCTTCTTAAATGCTGTTTCGTTGTTTCGTTATTGGGTTGGTATTGTTCTGCTGCTGCTGCTGCTCCAGTATTATTGATGTTAATGCTTGAATGCATTGCTGCATTGTTGTTATAACGCGTTGATTTTTCAAATTGTTTTATTTGTTATAAATGATGTTAAAATTTTTGTGGTCAAACACCTTATTTATGTTTACACAAGTATATCAATATTTATTAGCACTTTTACTGATTCGTTTACTTCAGTTTTACCAAAGTTTCCTCAGAAATTGTTAGCACCATAATTGTATTTATAATTTTTTATTTTTATACCCTTCCAGAGGGTATTTTAATTTTGTCGTGAACTAAGTAAGAATAAGTAAGCATAGAAGGAGACATCTCCGACAGCATCAACACATCAACATCAACAGCCAACAGCCATGTCCGTCTGTCCGTCTGACTGTTTCTATGCGAACTAGTCTCTCAGTTTTAAAGCTACCTTAATGAAATTTTGCAGAAGTCCGTCTTTCTGTTGCACGCAGCACATATGTGAAAACCAGCTGGATCGGACCACTTATGATATAGTGCTGCCATAGGAACGATCGGTCGAAAATTAAGTTTTTGTATGAAAAAACATATTGTTTATCAAGATGGTTTGACCAAACTCGGCATTTATAAGTTTTACTTTACTCCTCATATATATGCAAAATCCTATTAAGATTGTACCACTATATCATATAGCTGCCATAGGAACGAGCGGTCGAAAATTAAGTTTTTGTATGAAAATACATTTTGTTTATCAAGATATCGTGAGTTCGTCCTGGCACTTCCCCAGTCCACTGCCCACGCGTTGAAATCGCCGGCAATGACCAGTAGGAAGTGTGTTTGAGCGTCCGCCACTAGTTCATCAAGCATTCGTGCAAATTCGTCGAGTTGAACGCTGGGGGCCATATAGCAGCTATACCAATAGATGCCGCCGATCTTGGCACTTGCGTATCCCAGGGCCGTCTTCCTGTCGCTCAAGAGTGGTGGGTTTCCGCAGCTCCATACAGCAGCACCATGTTCGGTGTTTTGGACCCAACTCTCTTAAGACATTGCTGCGTATGGCTCGCTCAGTAATGCCACGTCGGCTCGTATCTCTCTGGCTGTTTGGATAAGTAGCTCCTGCGCGGCTCTGCATTGACTTAAATTAGGCTGTAGTAGCTTCATTTTTAGTTTCTTTTATTTGCGGCCTTTAAGAATAACGTACATGACCTGCTAAGGGTGTTATGTCCCGTGTTCTTCTGCCCGCTTGTTCCTCTTGACATACTTTTGATGCATGCTCTGTTCCACCGCAGTTGTAGCACTTGCCTGTTTCGTCATGGCTGTTTCTGCACCTGGTTGCGAAGAGCCCGAATTCTAGGCACTTGAAACATCTCCTGGGGTCGGTTTTAAGCCGAATGCGGTAGATTGCCCATCCAATTCTTTTTTTGCCCGATTATCAGCAGCTGTTCGAAGAATTCTTTGGGTAGAAGGAATCTGGCCGTATGGGCTCCCCGGTATGCTGCTCGCAGCATGGGAGTGGCTTCTACGGGAATGTCCCCGTTGATTTTTGCTAAAACTGCACCCAAAACATCGGTATTTGAGCACCACTCGGGTATATCTTAGACCTCTATCATGCCTTTTTCAGAGATAGTTTTGACTTCCGCGAGTTCTCTCATCTTCTCTTGTACGGCCTTGATCTGTTTCGCTGTCGAACAGCTCTCCAGCGGCTGTTCGCCGTATTTTATTGACATTTTTTCTGTATTCTGTTTTTTGCCTTCGCTGTTTGCCTGCGTTTACTGTGGGGCTTACTGCCTTCGGCGGTGACGTGCGCGCTCGTAGGCATCTCATTGTTGTTGCAGTTCTTGATCTGCGCAACCGGCTCCGTGTCGCTTTGCTTCTTAGCATCTTTTTTGCATTTGTCTATCCGCAAATTTGGGCGCACACTGCCTCCTGGATCTTCTTCATTTGTGCCAGCGAGTCCTTCATTCCCTGGTTTTTGTGTCTCACCACCGGCTTTTTCTCATTGACGAGATAGATTATCTCGTCTTGGATTGTTCCTGTTTCTTCATCTAGGTAGAGCAGGAGTCCTTTGTGCTCTTTGCCCGCTTAGACGGTGTTTTCCGGGGCGTGCTTTCAGGGTTTCCCGAACTTCTGCCTCTCTTCGGCGTATTCGAACTCGCACCTCCTGCAATGCAGTTTATAGCGTCGCATTTGATTGGCAGAGGTGAATCGGCTTGGTCGGCTTGCGGTGGAGTTCTAGCAACTCTTTCGCGAAGGCGAGACCATCTTCGCACTGGATAGGATCTGCCTCTCTCGTTGTTGTTGTTGGTAGCTCTATTGTTGCGGTGTGGAGGTGTCCCTCTTGTTGTTAAGTTTTGTTTATCAAGATATCTTGACTTGAAGTGTCACTTTAAGTGTGTTGTTATTGCTTTAAATTGTGAGATCAGAGTAATGAATAATAAGTTTTCGTTCTATCAAAAATTTCTATGATGAAATCAACAATGTAAACCAAGTACCTATTGTGGAGGTAGTCTAGTTAATAACAAAATTAATAGCCTTCCGATTGCATTTACCGGGCTATCAATTTTGTGGCCCAGGTACAAAACTCAAAGAACGCCTACAACGTAGTGATAACGGCATTAACCCATTAGACGCAGCTTGCAGGGAGCATGATATAGCATATTCAGAAAACAAAGAATTAGCTAAACGGCACATAGCTGATGTAAATTTAGCCGATAAGGCTTGGGAGAGACTCAAAGCGTCTAATAGCAGCATTTGAGAAAAAGTTTCTGCATATTTCGTTACGAACGCAATGCAAACAAAAAAACTTCGGTGTGGGTATCCTAGAAGAAATGAAAAAAAAGAGAAGCAATAAGAAAAAGGTAATAATTAGCACAAAAAGGAAAAGGCTTGTGCAGTTGGTTAAGGCAACTGATAAGCGTTTGAAAAGGGAGAGACCCCTTGATGTTGAGAGTGCAATTAAAATAGTTCGGAAAGCTATACACATATCAATTGGTTAAAAGAAAACAATGAAATAGAAATTCCTCGAGTAATTAGCGTTAAATTTGGTGGATTCTTACCGCTAATACCCATCTTAACAGCCCTAGGAGCCCTTGGTCGACTTACATCGGTTGACGCATCTCTTGCAAAAACAATCACAAACGGTAACGAGAAAGAAAGTCTATCTTCGGCATGCCGAAGATCTAATACCCTTGCAGACCGAACCTTTTCATAATGTTTATAGTGATTTGAACGTATCTAAGAAGCACAGGGTAAATAGTTAATGCCGAGTTTGGGCAAGATATCTTGAAAAATAAAATAGGTTTAATCAAAAACCTAGTTTTCGACCGATCGTTCCTGTGTCAGCTATATGATATAGTGTACCGATCTTAATACGATTTTGCATTTATATGAAAAGCATAGTAAACTGAAGACATTTTTTAACAACATAATTTTACAACGCTTCATACAACATAATTTTAGAACGCTCGTTCCTATGGCGCTATATGATATAGTGGTCCGATCTTAATAGGATTTTCCATGTATGTGAGGAGCTTAGTAAAACTAATAAATGCTCAGTTTGGTCAAGGTATCTTGAAAAACAAAAAGGTTTTTAATCAAAAATATGATATAGTGTACCGATCTTAATACGATTTTGCATTTATATGAAAAGCATAGTAAACTGAAGTCACTTTTAAAAACAATTGGTTTTTCATACAACAACTTAATTTCGAACGATCGTTTCTATGGTAGCTATATGATAAAGTGGTCCGATCTTAATAGGTTTTTCATACAACAATTTAATATTAAACCGATCGTTCCTGTGTCAGCTATATGATATAGTGTACCGATCTTAATACGATTTTGCATTTATATGAAAAGCATAGTAAACTGAAGTCATTTTTAAAAGCAATTGTTTTTTCATACAACAACTTAATTTCGAACGATCGTTCCTATGGTAGCTATATGATAAGGTGGTCCGATCTTAATAGGTTTTTGCATGCATATCTAGTAAAACTAATGAATGCCAAGTTTGGTCAAGATATCTTGAAAAAAAATATTTTCATCCAACAATTTAATGTTCGACCGATCGTTCCTGTGCCAGCTATATGATATAGTGGTCCGATATCAATAGGATTTTGCATGCATATAAGGAGTATAGTAAATCTAATAAATGCCGAGTTTGGTCAAGATTTCTTGAAAAACAAAATGTTTTTTCATACAACAACTTAATTTTCGACCGATCGTTTCTATGGCAGCTATATGATATAGTGGTCCGATCTTAATATGATTTTGCTTATATTTTAGGAGTTTAGTAAAACTTATTAATGCCGAGTTTGGTCAAGATATCTTGAAAAACATTATTTTTATACAACAATTTAATGTTCGACCCACCGTTCCTGGGCCAGCTATATGATATAGTAGTCCGATATCATGAGATTTTGCATACTGTTATGTGTATATGCTTTAAAAGAACACCCTATATACAAATATAGAGTATGCGGCACTTTGTAGCATACAATAACAATTATACATTAAACAAGCCCAGAGCCACTTTATATATTGGCTCTGGCTCATATTACGCAGCGCAGTTCACTAGCCTCTCTAGCTGACTGTTTATGCTTACGCTGCTTTTCCCACGCTCCGTCTGAGCGCATTCCATGAGCAACAAATATGCTCATTAACACAGGCATATGCAAGCTACTCACTCTCCTCTCTTTGTAGCTGTTAACCAATAACAGCATAAGTATATACATGTATCCATAGGCTAAGCGAAATACTTACTTTTGAATAAAGACATTCTCAAAACCCATGTCAACCAGCACTAACGTGCTTTGTAAAATATTTATCAAAAAAACCAAACATTACATGGCGACCGTGACTTGGTCACGCATCCCTGCCTTGAGGCAGTAGACCAAGTGAAAAAGGAACTTAATGGCCAACAAAGAGGCCATGTATAATATACAATTTGAAAAGGAAGTTCATGGCCAACAAAGAAGCCATCTATATATATAATATCCAAGTGGAAAAGGAACTTCATGATCAACGAGAGGCCATCTATAACAACTGCCGTCGTAACATGGAGATTGAGCATCCCGTATTCTGAGTGAGTAGAGAGTGAGTGTTATGGTTCATAAACGCGGTGGCTTAAAAAATAAAATTAATAATAGAATAGCGCACCTAAGGTGGCTGCTATACATAAAACAGCAAACACCCGCATGGCCGACAGCTCAGAAGTTACAAAATGAGCTCGACTATCTGCAAGATGAAATTAAGCAGAGAAAACCAAACACCACTACTCACTCAAATATAAAAGCTCTAATAAACCAAGCATCTAATAAAGTTACACCCATTGCCGCAACCAGCCTGCCAAAACAAAAACGAATGTGCCCACAGGATTGCGAAGGCCCTTGCACATACGAGGGAGCATCAGCGTGCCACATCCGGCGACGCCCAGCTGATGCTCGATGAACAACAGTTGCAGCTATATCCTTTAATTAAATATAAAAAAAAAATTTTTTGGAAAATTGAGCGGAAACACCTCCACCCGATTAGCAGCATAGCCTGTAAAGCTATGCGAAATGCTAGGTAGTATTTTGTGTTATAAGCAATATTGAAACCTTGAATCTAAAAACATTACATATTGAGAAAACATTGGCATTTAAAACTAAAAACACTATATATCACATAAAAACATGATATGAAATTAAAAACATTATATCTTAGCATCTTTTTTGCATTTGTCTATCCGCAAATTTGGGCGCACACTGCCTCCTGGATCTTCTTCATTTGTGCCAGCGAGTCCTTCATTCCCTGGTTTTTGTGTCTCACCACCGGCTTTTTCTCATTGACGAGATAGATTATCTCGTCTTGGATTGTTCCTGTTTCTTCATCTAGGTAGAGCAGGAGTCCTTTGTGCTCTTTGCCCGCTTAGACGGTGTTTTCCGGGGCGTGCTTTCAGGGTTTCCCGAACTTCTGCCTCTCTTCGGCGTATTCGAACTCGCACCTCCTGCAATGCAGTTTATAGCGTCGCATTTGATTGGCAGAGGTGAATCGGCTTGGTCGGCTTGCGGTGGAGTTCTAGCAACTCTTTCGCGAAGGCGAGACCATCTTCGCACTGGATAGGATCTGCCTCTCTCGTTGTTGTTGTTGGTAGCTCTATTGTTGCGGTGTGGAGGTGTCCCTCTTGTTGTTAAGTTTTGTTTATCAAGATATCTTGACTTGAAGTGTCACTTGAAGTGTGTTGTTATTGCTTTAAATTGTGAGATCAGAGTAATGAATAATAAGTTTTCGTTCTATCAAAAATTTCTATGATGAAATCAACAATGTAAACCAAGTACCTATTGTGGAGGTAGTCTAGTTAATAACAAAATTAATAGCCTTCCGATTGCATTTACCGGGCTATCAATTTTGTGGCCCAGGTACAAAACTCAAAGAACGCCTACAACGTAGTGATAACGGCATTAACCCATTAGACGCAGCTTGCAGGGAGCATGATATAGCATATTCAGAAAACAAAGAATTAGCTAAACGGCACATAGCTGATGTAAATTTAGCCGATAAGGCTTGGGAGAGACTCAAAGCGTCTAATAGCAGCATTTGAGAAAAAGTTTCTGCATATTTCGTTACGAACGCAATGCAAACAAAAAAACTTCGGTGTGGGTATCCTAGAAGAAATGAAAAAAAAGAGAAGCAATAAGAAAAAGGTAATAATTAGCACAAAAAGGAAAAGGTTTGTGCAGTTGGTTAAGGCAACTGATAAGCGTTTGAAAAGGGAGAGACCCCTTGATGTTGAGAGTGCAATTAAAATAGTTCGGAAAGCTATACACATATCAATTGGTTAAAAGAAAACAATGAAATAGAAATTCCTCGAGTAATTAGCGTTAAATTTGGTGGATTCTTACCGCTAATACCCATCTTAACAGCCCTAGGAGCCCTTGGTCGACTTACATCGGTTGACGCATCTCTTGCAAAAACAATCACAAACGGTAACGAGAAAGAAAGTCTATCTTCGGCATGCCGAAGATCTAATACCCTTGCAGACCGAACCTTTTCATAATGTTTATAGTGATTTGAACGTATCTAAGAAGCACAGGGTAAATAGTTAATGCCGAGTTTGGGCAAGATATCTTGAAAAATAAAATAGGTTTAATCAAAAACCTAGTTTTCGACCGATCGTTCCTGTGTCAGCTATATGATATAGTGTACCGATCTTAATACGATTTTGCATTTATATGAAAAGCATAGTAAACTGAAGACATTTTTTAACAACATAATTTTACAACGCTTCATACAACATAATTTTAGAACGCTCGTTCCTATGGCGCTATATGATATAGTGGTCCGATCTTAATAGGATTTTCCATGTATGTGAGGAGCTTAGTAAAACTAATAAATGCTCAGTTTGGTCAAGGTATCTTGAAAAACAAAAAGGTTTTTAATCAAAAATATGATATAGTGTACCGATCTTAATACGATTTTGCATTTATATGAAAAGCATAGTAAACTGAAGTCACTTTTAAAAACAATTGGTTTTTCATACAACAACTTAATTTCGAACGATCGTTTCTATGGTAGCTATATGATAAAGTGGTCCGATCTTAATAGGTTTTTCATACAACAATTTAATATTAAACCGATCGTTCCTGTGTCAGCTATATGATATAGTGTACCGATCTTAATACGATTTTGCATTTATATGAAAAGCATAGTAAACTGAAGTCATTTTTAAAAGCAATTGTTTTTTCATACAACAACTTAATTTCGAACGATCGTTCCTATGGTAGCTATATGATAAGGTGGTCCGATCTTAATAGGTTTTTGCATGCATATCTAGTAAAACTAATGAATGCCAAGTTTGGTCAAGATATCTTGAAAAAAAATATTTTCATCCAACAATTTAATGTTCGACCGATCGTTCCTGTGCCAGCTATATGATATAGTGGTCCGATATCAATAGGATTTTGCATGCATATAAGGAGTATAGTAAATCCAATAAATGCCGAGTTTGGTCAAGATTTCTTGAAAAACAAAATGTTTTTTCATACAACAACTTAATTTTCGACCGATCGTTTCTATGGCAGCTATATGATATAGTGGTCCGATCTTAATATGATTTTGCTTATATTTTAGGAGTTTAGTAAAACTTATTAATGCCGAGTTTGGTCAAGATATCTTGAAAAACATTATTTTTATACAACAATTTAATGTTCGACCCACCGTTCCTGGGCCAGCTATATGATATAGTAGTCCGATATCATGAGATTTTGCATACTGTTATGTGTATATGCTTTAAAAGAACACCCTATATACAAATATAGAGTATGCGGCACTTTGTAGCATACAATAACAATTATACATTAAACAAGCCCAGAGCCACTTTATATATTGGCTCTGGCTCATATTACGCAGCGCAGTTCACTAGCCTCTCTAGCTGACTGTTTATGCTTACGCTGCTTTTCCCACGCTCCGTCTGAGCGCATTCCATGAGCAACAAATATGCTCATTAACACAGGCATATGCAAGCTACTCACTCTCCTCTCTTTGTAGCTGTTAACCAATAACAGCATAAGTATATACATGTATCCATAGGCTAAGCGAAATACTTACTTTTGAATAAAGACATTCTCAAAACCCATGTCAACCAGCACTAACGTGCTTTGTAAAATATTTATCAAAAAAACCAAACATTACATGGCGACCGTGACTTGGTCACGCATCCCTGCCTTGAGGCAGTAGACCAAGTGAAAAAGGAACTTAATGGCCAACAAAGAGGCCATGTATAATATACAATTTGAAAAGGAAGTTCATGGCCAACAAAGAAGCCATCTATATATATAATATCCAAGTGGAAAAGGAACTTCATGATCAACGAGAGGCCATCTATAACAACTGCCGTCGTAACATGGAGATTGAGCATCCCGTATTCTGAGTGAGTAGAGAGTGAGTGTTATGGTTCATAAACGCGGTGGCTTAAAAAATAAAATTAATAATAGAATAGCGCACCTAAGGTGGCTGCTATACATAAAACAGCAAACACCCGCATGGCCGACAGCTCAGAAGTTACAAAATGAGCTCGACTATCTGCAAGATGAAATTAAGCAGAGAAAACCAAACACCACTACTCACTCAAATATAAAAGCTCTAATAAACCAAGCATCTAATAAAGTTACACCCATTGCCGCAACCAGCCTGCCAAAACAAAAACGAATGTGCCCACAGGATTGCGAAGGCCCTTGCACATACGAGGGAGCATCAGCGTGCCACATCCGGCGACGCCCAGCTGATGCTCGATGAACAACAGTTGCAGCTATATCCTTTAATTAAATATAAAAAAAAAAATTTTTGGAAAATTGAGCGGAAACACCTCCACCCGATTAGCAGCATAGCCTGTAAAGCTATGCGAAATGCTAGGTAGTATTTTGTGTTATAAGCAATATTGAAACCTTGAATCTAAAAACATTACATATTGAGAAAACATTGGCATTTAAAACTAAAAACACTATATATCACATAAAAACATGATATGAAATTAAAAACATTATATCAATTTTTGTAAGAAATTTTAATTAAAATGGGTTCGAACGAATCCAAGGTCGAAAAATCAGCCGCAAATGTTATAAATAACGTAAAAATAATTGACCATAAAGAACATTTAGAAAATATTACTATTTTGCTAATTATAATTACTACAGTATCTCTTGTATCACTATCATTGAAAGTGTATGCAATGCATACAAAGAAAATTAAGAAACGCTATAGCAGTAGAGCAGACGGACTAGATAAGGTATAAATATATTTGAATATATCAGATATAGAGGCAATCATTAGGTTTACGTATAGAGATGAGCCAAACTTTCGTACTCGCCCACGAAACGTACTACGATTACATATAGATTTTATAAAAGTGTTTCGAATACGCATACACGGACATGTTCAATACTCATATAGGTCCATTTATATATTGTTCAAAAATCGAAAAGGGAATCATACTAAGTACGTTGCCATATGTCTTAGTAAAACTAGTAACTGAAGAACACCCAATTTTGGGACCAGCAACGATACTAATGGTGCGACTGCATCGATAGATATCTATTATAATAATATGGAATGGAGTATATTAGGGAAAAATATCAATGACTTCAAAGACCAATTTGACAAGTCATATAAATGCATCAATAAAGGCATACCTATAAAGGTAGAAATACTAATATACCATGTACAAATATTGATTAAACAATATAACAATATAGTACATGCAGTAGATTCCATTAAAGATAAACTAACACATGAACATGGCAAACAATGCCTTAAAGTCATACAATCTTTAAATACAAGTTTGAAAAGCATTGGCATTAGACAGAATATCATAATAAACGTTCCAGAAGATCTATTTTTACCAGCAAAGTTTGAACAAAACCAGCTGCAAGATCTGAATGAGTCGAAGCCAATTACCGATATAAATATCGATATCGACATTGACAACACAATGGCCCAAACAGCTATAAGTTTTTTCAAACTAGCCTCATCGCTCTTACCAGAGTTTGATGGAAAGGCAGCAAACTTACAAAGCTTCAAAGACGCTTTGTGTCTTATAGACTCACTAAAAGAAGATCATGAAGCAACAGCTGTCAGTCTTATAAAGACAAAATTAAAAGGCCATGCGGGAAACTTGATAAGCGGCAAGAAAACATTCGCCGAAATAATATAAAATTACCAAGAACGGTAAAAGGAGAATCAGTTGAAGTGCTATCAGCTAAACTCGTAAACCTTCAGCAAGAGATCAAAACTGCCAACACAAGAAGTTTAGCATCTGGGAAAAGCTCTGGCAGGTGCTTATATTAATGATGGTTTAAATTCAGATTTAGCCACCAAATATAGCACAGCCCAAGCAGTAAAAGCTATGACAAAGAACTGCGCTTTAGATAAAGTAAAACTTATCATGTAGGCATGCACATTCCATAACATGAATAATGCCATTTCAAAATTTGTTGATAGTTGCACAGAAGCAACCGGACAAACTAATACTGTCCTTTATTACAAAAATTACTCTGATCGTAGTGGAAACCGCGGCAGAGGTAATTATAGAGGCCGACCATACAACAGAGGCGGCTACAATAATAACAACAAAGGACAAGGAAACTCTAGAGGCCGTGGCAACTCGAACCCAAAATAATTCGGAAAACCAACAACCCCCCTTTAGATACACAGAACTAATAAAGGTTCATTCAATAAACTTTAATCTCAATATTTTTGTCTCTTTTTATAATGTAGAATCAGGAAAAAAACTGGTATTTCTAATAGATACAGGTGCAGATATCTCAATTTTAAAAGAAGATTCTGATGTCTTCAACGACATCCAGTTGAATAACACTATAGACATTCAAGGTAGAGGCCAAGGAATGATAAAATCCAAAGGCCTCGCCCCAACTGAGCTACAAGCTGACAACTATGTAATCCCTAACAATTTTCATATAGTCGATGCAAATTTCGCTAGAACCGTCCAAAGATTGGTTTCTAATAAGACCAAACAATATAAGTGTCCGAATTTATGTCCCAATAACATACAGTTCTGGTAACAATTCAATACTTATACCAGCAAGATCAGAAGTTGTCCGAAAAATTGAAATAAACTCAAGTGAAGATAGTGTATTCATTCCAGGAAATTCAACCTGGAATTTACGTTGCAAACACAGTTTCAACACAAAAAATGCATTTGTCCGATTTCTTAATACGACCAAAAGAGACCAATTAACTAATATAAATAATGTAAACTTTGAACCACTTTCAAACTACAACGTAGTTCAAACCACTCCAGAAAATAGAAAGAACACAGTACTAGCTCAATTAAGTAAAAACTTTCCAAACCAATTTAAACCACAGTTAAAAGAACTATGCACAAAGTATAGTGATGTATTCGGACTTGAAACCGAATCAATAACAACAAATAATTTTTATAAACAAAAATTGAGATTGAAGGATACTGAACCAATTTATATTAAAAACAATCGAAGCCCGCATAGTCAAGTAGAAGAAATTCAAAAACAAGTAGGCAAATTAATCTCCGATAAAATTGTCGAACCATCAGTGTCAGAATACAATAGCCCACTTCTAATAGTCCCGAAGAAAGCACTTCCAGGCTCAGCTGACTATCGTCAGATAAATAATAAACAGGTGTCCGATAAGTTTCCACTACCGAGGATTGATGATATTTAGGTAGAGCAAAACTAGGTACAGCAAAATACTTTTTATGCCTTGACTTAATGTCAGGTTTTCACCAACGAGCAATGGCTCATATCGCTTTACGCGATTACCTTTTGTTTTAAAAATAGCGCCAAACTCATTTCGGAGAATGATGACTATTGCATTCTCTGGACTAGAACCTTTCAAGCATTCCTTTATATGGATGATCTAATAGTTATAGGTTGTTCCGAAAAACATATGCTTAAAAACTTAGCTGATGTTTTTGAGAAATGTAGGAAATACAACCTTAGGTTACCTCCTGAAAAATGTTCATTTTTTATGCATGAAGTCAAATTTCTGGGACACAAATGCACCGATAAAGGAATCTTGCCAAACGACAAAAAATTTGACGGCATTTAAAACTATCCAGTGCCACACGATGCGGACAGCGTTAGAAGATTCGTTGCATTTTGCAATTATTACAGACGTTTTAAAAAATAAATTTTGCCGACAATTCTCGTCACATAACAAGATTATGTAAAAAGGATGTTAAATTCGAATGGACAGCCGACAGACAGCATGCATTCGAACATCTTAAATCGGCACTAATAAACCCAATATTATTACAATACCCAGATTTCATCAAAGAATTTTGCATAATAACTGATGCAAGTAAGCAGGCTTGTGGAGCGGTTTTAACTCAAAACCATATTGGACTCCAACTCCCAATTGCTAATGCATCACGTTCATTTACTAAGGGAGAAAGTAATAAAAGTACAACAGAACAAGAGTTAGCGGGAATTCATTGGGCAATTACCCATTTTAGACCATATATTTATGGCAAACATTTTACTATTAAAACGGATCACAGACCATTGACATATCTTTTTTCTATGACTAATCCCAGTTCGAAATGAACTCGCATGCGGCTAGAGCTTGAAGACTACGACTTCACTGTAGAATACCTAAAGGGGAAAGATAATTTCGTAGCAGACGCACTTTCGCGTATTAATATAAAAGAACTCAAAGATATGCAACATAAAGTCCTGAAAGTCACTACCAGGCGACAAAGTAGACAAAATAAAACTGTACAGTAGAAAATTATGATCTTCTGCCAAGGCAAAGTCAAAAAAATGTATCTAAGCCCAACGTAATGACTTCATACAAATGATGAAGTACGAAAAGTAGTGACCTTGCGCATAACAGCATCTAAATGTTTATTTAAACATGGAAATAAAATTATAGCAAGAATTGAAGTTAGCGATTTATATACTAATGGAGTTCTCGACCTAGGTCAGTTCATCTAAAGAGTCGAAAAAGAGGCCGGTATATTAAAAATCAGCCAACTCAAGGTGGCACCGAGCGAAAAGATCTTTGAATCAGTTTCAATAGATTCTTTTAAAAATATGGGCAATGAAATATTAAAATCTTTAAGAGTAGCGCTACTCCAGCCGGTGACCCAAATAAAAGATGAAAAAGAGATACAACAAATATTGTCTACATACCATGACGACCCAATTCAAGGAGGTCATAGCGGCATAACAAGAACGTTAGCGAAAATAAAAAGACACTACTACTGGAAAAATATGACACGTCATATAAAAGAGTATGTACGTAGATGTCAAAAATGCCAAATGTCTAAAACAAAGACGCACACAAAAACTCCTCTGACTATCACAGAAACACCTGTGAATGCTTTCGATATAGTGATAGTGGATACAGTTGGTCCACTACCCAAATAGGAAAATGGTAATGAATACATAGTCACATTAATATGCGACCTTACAAAATATTTAGTAGCCATTCCAATAAAAAGCAAAAGCGCAAATAATGTCGCAAAAGCTATATTCGAAAATTTCATACTCAAGTTTGGTCCAATGAAGACGTTCATCTCGGACACGGGAACAGAGTATAAAAACCAGATTTTAACTGATTTATGCAAGTATTTGAAGATCAAGAATCTCACCTCTACTGCATATCATCATCAAACATTAGGGACAATAGAACGAAGTCATCGAACTGTTAAGGAATACATTCGTTCATACATCTCTGCAGACAAATCTGATTTGGATGTCTGGGTTCAATATTTCACTTATTGCTTCAACACGACACCATCAGCAACGCATGAGTATTGATATACTATACTAGATACCATACGAACTAGTATTTGGCAGACTACCGAAACAGTTCATAGATTTAAACAAAACTAGTTACATAGATCCTATTTATAATTTAGATGACTATTCTAAGGAAATAAAGTTTAGATTAGAAATAGCATACAAAAGAGCTAGAATTATGTTAGAAAAAGCCAAAGCTTATAGGAAATTAGCATATGACGAAAAAACAAAAAACTTTGAATTAAAAGTAGGAGATAAAGTACTTATAAGAAACGAAAAAGGGCACAAATTAGACCCAGTATATTTAGGACCATATAGAGTTGTAAAAATAAAAGATAATGATAATATAGTTATTTACGGAAATAAGAGTAAAAAACAAACAGTTCATAAAAATAGACTACAATTTTTTAACGAATAAAGCATATAAATGTTCTTTATGTTCCTTTATGAATTCACAAGAAAAAAAAATAACATTGGCCTGATCAACCAACTGAAAAAAAAAATAAAAATCAATCCTTGAGAAAAACAAATTACTATAATGAATTTACATTTTTATATTTTTATATCTTTATATTTTGAAATGTTTTCAAATAATTTTTTTTAAATTCAAATTATTTTTATCCTTTTATTACATTTTATTATATTATAACAAAAAAAAAATTATATACACAAAAAAAAACCTTTTATTTAAAATAATTAATTTCATTAAATAACTCAACATCCATAATGTTACGTTATTTCTTTTAAAAAGGAGGTGTAGTGTGTATATGCCTTAAAAGAACACCCTATATACAAATATAAGGTAAGCGGCACTTTGTAGAATACAATAACAATTATACATTAAACAAGCCCAGAGCCACTTTATATATTGGCTCTGGCTCATATTACGCAGCGTAGTTCACTAGCCTCTTTAGCTGACTGTTTATGCTTACGCTGCATTTCCCACGCTCCGTTTGAGCGCGTTCCATGAGCAACATATATGCTCAACATATATGCTAACACAGGCATATGCAAGCTACTCACTCTCCCTCTCTTTGTAGCTGTTAACCAATAACAGCATAAGTATATCCATATGCTAAGCGAAATACTTTACTTTTGAATAAAGACATTCTCAAAACCCAAGTCAACCAGCACTAACGTGTTTTTTCATATAACAACTTAATTTTCGACCGATCGTTCCTATGGCTATATGATATAGTGCCGCTATATCAATAATTACTTTTAATTGAATAAAAAAAAAAAATTTTTTGGAAAATTGAGCGGAAACACCTCCGCCCGATTAGCAGCATAGCCTGTAAAGCTATGCGAAATGCTAGGTAGTATTTTGTGTTATAAGCAATATTGAAACCTTGAATCTAAAAACATTACATATTGAGAAAACATTGGCATTTAAAACTAAAAACACTATATATCACATAAAAACATGATGTGAGTTTAAAAACATATCAATTTTTGTAAGAAATTTTAATTAAAATGGGTTTGAACGAATCCAAGGTTGAAAAATCAGCCGCAAATGTTATAAATAACGTAAAAATAATTGACCATAAAGAACATTTAGAAAATATTACTATTTTGCTAATTATAATTACTACAGTATCTCTTGTATCACTATCATTGAAAGTGTATGCAATGCATACAAAGAAAATTAAGAAACGCTATAGCAGTAGAGCAGACGGACTAGATAGGTATAAATATATTTGAATATGTCAGATATAGAGGCAATCATTAGGTTTACGTATAGAGATGAGCCAAACTTACGTACTCGCCCACGAAACGTACTACGATTACATAGAGATTTTATAAAAGTGTTTCGAATACGAATACACGGACATGTTCAATACTCATATAGGTCCATTGATATATTGTTCAAAAATCGAAAAGGGAATCATACTAAGTACGTTGCAATATGTCTCAGTAAAACTAGTAACTGAAGAGTATATTAGTGAAAAATATCAATGACTTCAAAGACCAATTTGACAAGTTATATAAATGCATCAATAAAGGCATACCTATAAAGGTAGAAATACTAATATACCATGTACAAATATTGATTAAACAATATAACAATATAGTACATGCAGTAGATTCCATTAAAGATAAACTAACACAAGAACATGGCAAACAATGCCTTAAAGTCATACAATCTTACAAAATTAAAAGGCCATGCACGAAACTTGATAAGCGGCAAGAAAACATTCGCCGAAATAATATAAAATTATCAAGAACGGTAAAAGGAGAATCAGTTGAAGTGCTATCAGCTAAACTCGTGAACCTTCAGCAAAATTTCAAAACTGCCTACACAAGAAGTTTAGCATCTGGGAAAAGCTCTGGCAGGTGCTTATATTAATGATTGTTTAAATTCAGATTTAGCCACCAAATATAGCACAGCCAAAGCCGTAAAAGCTATGACAAAGAACTGCGCTATAGATAAAGTAAAACTTATCATGTAGGCATGCACATTCCATAACATGAATAATGCCATTTCAAAATTTGTTGATAGTTGCACAGAAGCAACCGGACAAACTAATACTGTCCTTTATTACAAAAATTACTCTGATCGTAGTGGAAACCGCGGCAGAGGTAATTATAGAGGCCGACCATACAACAGAGGCGGCTACAATAATAACAACAAAGGACAAGGAAACTCTAGAGGCCGTGGCAACTCGAACCCAGGCAACAACAATAACAACAGACACATGTTAGGGTAGCCCAAAATAATTCGGAAGACCAACAACCCCCTTTAGATACACAGAACTAATAAAGGTTCATTCAATAAACTTTAATCTCAATATTTTTGTCTCTTTTTATAATGTAGAATCAGGAAAAAAAACTGGTATTTCTCATAGATACAGGTGCAGATATCTCAATTTTAAAAGAAGATTCTAATGTCTTCAACCACATCCAGTTGAATAACACTATAGACATTCAAGGTAGAGGCCAAGGAATGATAAAATCCAAAGGCCTCGCCCCAACTGAGCTACAAGCTGACAACTATGTAATCCCTAACAATTTTCATATAGTCGATGCAAATTTCGCTAAACCGTGTGACGGAATAATAGGCATAGATTTCATAATAGGTCTTAATTACAAAATAGACGTAGAACCGTCCAAAGATTGGTTTATAATAAGACCAAAACGGTTCTGGTAACAATTCAATACTTATATACATATTCATTCCAGGAAATTCAACCTGGAATTTACGTTGCAAACACAGTTTCAACACAAAAAAAATGCATTTGTCCGATTTCTTAATACGACCAAAAGGGACCAATTTACTAATATAAATAATGTAAACTTTGAACCCCTTTCAAACTACAACGTAGTTCAAACCACTCCAGAAAATAGAAAGAACACAGTACTAGCTCAATTAAGAAAAAACTTTCCAAACCAATTTAAACCACAGTTAAAAGAACTATGCACAAAGTATAGTGATGTATTCGGACTTGAAACCGAATCAATAACAACAAATAATTTTTATAAACAAAAATTGAGATTGAAGGATACTGAACCAATTTATATTAAAAACAATCGAAGCCCGCATAGTCAAGTAGAAGAAATTCAAAAACAAGTAGGCAAATTAATCTCCGATAAAATTGTCGAACCATCAGTGTCAGAATACAATAGCCCACTTCTAATAGTCCCGAAGAAAGCACTTCCAGGCTCAGCTGACTATCGTCAGATAAATAATAAACAGGTGTCCGATAAGTTTCCACTACCGAGGATTGATGATATTTAGGTAGAGCAAAACTAGGTACAGCAAAATACTTTTTATGCCTTGACTTAATGTCAGGTTTTCACCAACGAGCAATGGCTCATATCGCTTTACGCGATTACCTTTTGTTTTAAAAATAGCGCCAAACTCATTTCGGAGAATGATGACTATTGCATTCTCTGGACTAGAACCTTTCAAGCATTCCTTTATATGGATGATCTAATAGTTATAGGTTGTTCCGAAAAACATATGCTTAAAAACTTAGCTGATGTTTTTGAGAAATGTAGGAAATACAACCTTAGGTTACCTCCTGAAAAATGTTCATTTTTTATGCATGAAGTCAAATTTCTGGGACACAAATGCACCGATAAAGGAATCTTGCCAAACGACAAAAAATTTGACGGCATTTAAAACTATCCAGTGCCACACGATGCGGACAGCGTTAGAAGATTCGTTGCATTTTGCAATTATTACAGACGTTTTAAAAAATAAATTTTGCCGACAATTCTCGTCACATAACAAGATTATGTAAAAAGGATGTTAAATTCGAATGGACAGCCGACAGACAGCATGCATTCGAACATTTTAAATCAGCACTAATAAACCCAATATTATTACAATACCCAGATTTCATCAAAGAATTTTGCATAATAACTGATGCAAGTAAGCAGGCTTGTGGAGCGGTTTTAACTCAAAACCATATTGGACTCCAACTCCCAATTGCTAATGCATCACGTTCATTTACTAAGGGAGAAAGTAATAAAAGTACAACAGAACAAGAGTTAGCGGCAATTCATTGGGCAATTACCCATTTTAGACCATATATTTATGGCAAACATTTTACTATTAAAACGGATCACAGACCATTGACATATCTTTTTTCTATGACTAATCCCAGTTCGAAATGAACTCGCATGCGGCTAGAGCTTGAAGACTACGACTTCACTGTAGAATACCTAAAGGGGAAAGATAATTTCGTAGCAGACGCACTTTCGCGTATTAATATAAAAGAACTCAAAGATATGCAACATAAAGTCCTGACAGTCACTACCAGGCGACAAAGTAGACAACATAAAACTGTACAGTAGAAAATTATGATCTTCTGCCAAGGCAAAGTCAAAAAAATGTATCTAAGCCCAACGTAATGACTTCATACAAATGATGAAGTACGAAAAGTAGTGACCTTGCGCATAACAGCATCTAAATGTTTATTTAAACATGGAAATAAAATTATAGCAAGAATTGAAGTTAGCGATTTATATACTAATGGAGTTCTCGACCTAGGTCAGTTCATCTAAAGAGTCGAAAAAGAGGCCGGTATATTAAAAATCAGCCAACTCAAGGTGGCACCGAGCGAAAAGATCTTTGAATCAGTTTCAATAGATTCTTTTAAAAATATGGGCAATGAAATATTAAAATCTTTAAGAGTAGCGCTACTCCAGCCGGTGACCTAAATAAAAGATGAAAAAGAGATACAACAAATATTGTCTACATACCATGACGACCCAATTCAAGGAGGTCATAGCGGCATAACAAGAACGTTAGCGAAAATAAAAAGACACTACTACTGGAAAAATATGACACGTCATATAAAAGAGTATGTACGTAGATGTCAAAAATGCCAAATGTCTAAAACAAAGACGCACACAAAAACTCCTCTGACTATCACAGAAACACCTGTGAATGCTTTCGATATAGTGATACTGGATACAGTTGGTCCACTACCCAAATCGGAAAATGGTAATGAATACATAGTCACATTAATATGCGACCTTACAAAATATTTAGTAGCCATTCCAATAAAAAGCAAAAGCGCAAATAATGTCGCAAAAGCTATATTCGAAAATTTCATACTCAAGTTTGGTCCAATGAAGACGTTCATCTCGGACACGGGAACAGAGTATAAAAACCAGATTTTAACTGATTTATGCAAGTATTTGAAGATCAAGAATCTCACCTCTACTGCATATCATCATCAAACATTAGGGACAATAGAACGAAGTCATCGAACTTTTAAGGAATACATTCGTTCATACATCTCTGCAGACAAATCTGATTTGGATGTCTGGGTTCAATATTTCACTTATTGCTTCAACACGACACCATCAGCAACGCATGAGTATTGACCATACGAACTAGTATTTGGCAGACTTCCGAAACAGTTCATTGATTTTAATAATATAGATAAGATAGATCCCCTATATAATATAGATGATTATGCTAGAGAAATAAAGTTAAGATTAGAAATAGCATACAAAAGAGCTAGAATTATGTTAGAAAAAGCCAAGGCTTATAGGAAATTAGCATATGACAAAAAAACAAAAAACTTTGAATAAAAAGTAGGAGATAAAGTACTAATAAGAAACGAAACAGGGCACAAATTAGACCCAGTATATTTAGGACCATATAGAATTGTAAAAACAGAAGATAATGATAATATAGTTATTTCCGGAAATAAGAGTAAAAAACAAACAGTTCATAAAGATAGACTACAATTTTTTAACGAATAAAGCATATAAATGTTCTTTATGTTCCTTTATGAATTCACAAGAAAAAAAAATAACATTGGCCTGATCAACCAACTGAAAAAAAAAAAAAAAACAATCCTTGAGAAAAACAAATTACTATAATGAATTTACATTTTTATATTTTTATATCTTTATATTTTGAAATGTTTTCAAATAATTTTTTTTAAATTCAAATTATTTTTATCCTTTTATTACATTTTATTATTTTATAACAAAAAAAAAATTATATACACAACAAAAAAATCTTTTATTTGAAATAATTAATTTCATTAAATAACTCCACATCCATAATGTTACGTTATTTCTTTAAAAAAAAGGAGGTGCAGTGTGTATATGCCTTAAAACAACACCCTATATACAAATATAAAGTATGGGGCACTTTGTAGAATACAATAACAATTATACATTAAACAAGCCCAGAGCCACTTTATATATTGGCTCTGGCTCATATTACGCAGCGCAGTTCACTACCCTCTCTAGCTGACTGTTTATGCTTACGCTGCATTTCCCACGCTCCTTTTGAGCGCATTCCATGAGCAACATATATGCTCACTAACACAGGCATATGCAAGCTACTCACTCTCCCTCTCTTTGTAGCTGTTAACCAATAACAGCATAAGTATATACATGTATCCATAGGCTAAGCGAAATACTTTCCTTTTGAATAAAGACATTCTCAAAACCCAAGTCAACAAGCACTAACGTGCTTTGGTTTGGTCAAGCTATCTTGAAAAACAAAATGTTTTTTCATATAACAACTTAATTTTCGACCGATCGTTCCTATGGCCGCTATATGATATAGTGTTCCGATCTTAATATGATCCTGCATATATATGAGGAGTATAGTAAAACTATTAAATGCCGAGTTTGGTCAATATATCTTGAAAAACAAATTGTTTTTTCATACAACAACTTAATTTTCGACCGATCGTTCCTATGGCAGCTATATGAGATAGTGCTCTGATCTTAATATGATTTTGCTTATATATAAGGAGTCTAGTAAAACTAATTAATGCCGAGTTTGGTCAAGATATCTTGAAAAACAATATGTTTTTCATACAACAATTTAATGTTCCACCGATCGTTCCTATGCCAGCTATATGATATAGTGGTCCGATATTAATATGATATTGCATATATATGAGGAGTATGGTAAAAGTAATAAATGCTGAGTTTGGTCAACATTTCTTGAAAAACAAAATGTTTTTTCATACAACTACTTTATTTTCGACCGATCGTTCCTATGGCAGCTATATGATATAGTGTTCCGATCTTAATATGATTTTGCATATATATGAGGAGTATAGTAAAATTAATAAATGGAGAGTTTGGTCAAGATATCTTGAAAAACAATATGTTTTTCATACAACAATTTAATGTTCGACCGATCGTTTCTGTGCCAGCTATATGATATAGTGGTCCGATATTAATAGGATTTTGCATGCATATGAGGAGTATAGTAAAACTAATAAATTCTCAGTTTGGTCAAGATATCTTGAAAAAAAAAATGTTTTTTCATACAACTTAATTTTCGACCGATCGTTCCTATGACAGCTATATGATATAGTGGTCCGATCTTAATATGATTTTGCTTATATATAAGGAGTATAGTAAAACTAATAAATGCCGAGTTTGGTCAAGATTTCTTGAAAATCAAAATATTTTTTCATACAACAACTTAATTTTCGACCGATCGTTTCTATGGCAGCTATATGATATAGTGGTCCGATATCAATAGGATTTTGCATGCATATAAGGAGAACAGTAAAACTAATAAATGCCGAGCTTGGTCAAGATATCTTGAAAAACAAAATGTTTTTTCATACAACTTAATTTTCGACCGATCGTTCCTATGGCAGCTATTTGATAAAATGCTCTGATCTCAATATGATTTTGCTTATATATAAGGAGTATAGTAAAACCAATAAATGCCGAAATTGGTCAAGATATCTTGAAAAACAAAATGTTTTTTCATACAACTACTTTATTTTCGACCGATCGTTCCTATGGCAGCTATATGATATAGTGTTCCGATCTTAATATGATTTTGCATATATATGAGGAGTATAGTAAAATTAATAAATGGAGAGTTTGGTCAAGATATCTTGAAAAACAATATGTTTTTCATACAACAATTTAATTTTCGACCTATCGTTCCTGAGCCAGCTATATGATATGGTGCATGCATGTGAGGAGTATAGTAAAACAAATAAATGCTCAGTATGGTCAAGATATCTTGAAAAAGAAAATGTTTTTTTATATACAACAATTTAGGTTCGAGCGATCGTTCATATGCCAGCTATATGATATGGTGGTCTGATATTAATAGGATTTTTCATGCATATGAGGTGTATAGTAAAACTAATAAATGCCGAGTTTGGTCAAGATATCTTGAAAACAAAATGTTTTTTCATACAACAACTTAATTTTCGACCGATCGTTCCTATGGCAGCTATATGATATAGTGGTCCGATCTTAATATGATTTTGCCTATATATGAGGAGTAAAGTAAAACTAATTAATGCCGAGTTTGGTCAAGATATCTTGAAAAACAATATGTTTTTTATACAACAATTTAATTTTCGACCGATCGTTCCTATGCAGCTATATGATATAGTGGTCCGATATTAATAGGATTTTGCATATATATGAGGAGTATAGTAAAACTAATAAATGCCGAGTTTGGTCAAGATATCTTGAAAACATAAATGTTTTTTCATACAACAACTTAATTTTCGACCGATCGTTCCTATGGCAAGCTATATGATATAGTGGTCCGATCTTAATATGATTTTGCATATATATGAAGGAGTATAGTAAAACTTAATAAATGCCGAGTTTGGTCAAGATATCTTGAAAAACAAAATGTTTTTTCATACAACAACTTAATTTTCGACCGATCGTCCTATGGCAGCTATATGATATAGTGCTTCCGATCTTAATATGATTTTGCTATATATAGGAGTATAGTAAAACTAATAAATGCCGAGTTTGGTCAAGATATCTTGAAAACAATATGTTTTTCATACAACAATTTAATGTTCGAACCGATCGTTCCTATGCCAGCTATATGATATAGTGGTCCGATATTAATATGATTTTGCATATATATGAGGAGTATAGTAAAAGTAATAAATGCCGAGTTTGGTCAAGATTTCTTGAAAAACAAAATGTTTTTTTCATACAACAACTTAATTTTCGACCGATCGTTCCTATGGCAGCTATATGATATAGTGTTCCGATCTTAATATGATTTTGCATATATGAAGAGTATAGTAAAATTAATAAATGGAGAGTTTGGTCAAGATATCTTGAAAAACAATATGTTTTTCATACAACAATTTAATGTTCGACCGATCGTTCCTGTGCCAGCTATATGATATAGTGGTCCGATATTAATAGGACTTTGCATGCATATGAGGAGTATAGTAAAACTAATAAATTGTCAGTTTGGTCAAGATATCTTGAAAAATAAAATGTTTTTTCATACAACTTAATTTTTGACCGATTGTTCCTATGGCAGCTATATGATATAGTAGTCCGATCTTAATATGATTTTGCTTATATATAAGGAGTATAGTAAAACTAATAAATGCCGAGTTTGGTCAAGATTTCTTGAAAATCAAAATATTTATTCATACAACTACTTAATTTTCGACCGATCGTTTCTATGGCAGCTATATGATATAGTGGTCCGATATCAATAGGATTTTGCATGCATATAAGGAGAACAGTAAAACTAATAAATGCCGAGCTTGGTCAAGATATCTTGAAAAACAAAATGTTTTTTTCATACAACTTAATTTTCGACCGATTGTTCCTATGGCAGCTGTTTGATATAATGCTCTGATCTCAATATGATTTTGCGTATATATAAGGAGTATAGTAAAACTAATAAATGCCGAGTTTGGCTAAGATATCTTGAAAAACAAAATGTTTTTTCATACAACCACTTTATTTTCGACCGATCGTTCCTATGGCAGCTATATGATATAGTGCTCCGATCTTAATATGATTCTGCATATATATGAGGAGTATAGTAAAATTAATAAATGGAGAGTTTGGTCAAGATATCTTGAAAAACAGTATGTTTTTCATACAACAATTTAATTTTCGACCAATCGTTCCTGAGCCAGCTATATGATATGGTGGTCTGATATTAATAGGATTTTGCATGCATGTGAGGAGTATAGTAAAACTAATAAATGCTCAGTATGGTCAAGATATCTTGAAAAAGAAAATGTTTCTTCATACAACAACTTAATTTTCGACCGATCGTTCCTATGCAAGCTATATGATATAGTGGTCCGATCTTAATATTATTTTGCCTATATATGAGGAGTAAAGTTAAACTAATAGATGCCGAGTTTGGTCAAGATATCTAGAAAAACAATATGTTTTTTTATATACAACAATTTAGGTTCGAGCGATCGTTCATATGCCAGCTATAAGATATGGTGGTCTGATACTAATAGGATTTTTTATGCATATTAGGTGTATAGTAAAACTAATAAATGCTCAGTTTGGTCAAGATATCTTGGAAAAGAAAATGTTTCTTCATATAACAACTTAATTTTCGACCGATCGTTCCTACGCAAGCTATATGATATAGTGGTCCGATCTTAATATTATTTTGCCTATATATGAGGAGTAAAGTGAAACTAATAAATGCCGAGTTTGGTCAAGATATCTTGAAAATCAATATGTTGTTTTATATACAACAATTTAGGTTCGAGCGATCGTTCCAGAGCCAGCTATATGATATGGTGGTCCGATATTAATAGGATTTTGCATGCATATGTGGAGTATAGTAAAATTAATAAATGCCGAGCTTGGTCAAGATACTTTAAAAACATATGTTTTTCATACAACAATTTAATGTTCAGACCGATCGTTCTATGGCAGCTATATGATATAGTCGGTCCGATCTTAATATGATTTTGCATATGTATGAGGAGTAAAGTAAAACTAATAATGCCGAGTTTGGTCAAGATATCTTGAAAAACAATATGTTTTTTCATACAACAACTAAATTTCCGACCGATCGTTCCTATGGCAGCTATATGATAGTGTCCGATATTAATATGGATTGTGCATATATATAAGGAGTATAGTAAACTAATAAATGGCGAGTTTGGTCAAGATATCTTGAAAAACAATATGTTTTCATACAACAATTTAATGGTCGACCGATCGTTCCTAGGCAAGCTATATGATATAGTCGGTCCGATTAATATGATTTTGCATATAATATGAGGAGTAAAGTAAACTAATAAATGGCCGAGTTTGGTCAAGATATCTTGAAAAACAATATGTTTTTTCATACAACAACTTAATTTTCGACCGATCGTTCCTATGGCAGCTATATGATATAGTGTTCCGATCTTAATATGATTTTGCATATATATGAGGAGTATAGTAAAATTAATAAATGGAGAGTTTGGTCAAGATATATTGAAAAATAAAATGTTTTTTATAAAACAACTTAATCTTCGACCAATCGTTTTTATGTCAGCTATATGATATAGTGGTCCGATCTTAATATGATTTTGCATATATAAGGAGTATAGTAAAACTTATTAATACCGAGTTTGGTCAAGATATCTTGAAAAACAATATTTTCATACAACAATTAATGTTCGACCGATCGTTCCTGTGCCAGCTATATGATATAGTGGTCCGATATCAATAGGATTTTGCATGCATATGAGGAGTATAGTTAAACTAATAATTGCCGAGCTTGGTCGAGATTTCTTGAAAAAGAAATTGTTTTTCATACAACAACTTAATTTTCGACCGATCGTTTCTATGGCAGCTATATGATATAGTGGTCCGATCTTTATATGATTTTGCTTATATATGAGGAGTATAGTAAAATTAATAAATGGAGAGTTTGGTCAAGATATCTTGAAAAAGAAATTGATTTTTATACAAAAACTTAATTTTCGACCGTTCGTTCATATGGTATATGAAATATGATATAGTGGTCCGATCTTAATATGATTTGGCTTATATATAAGGAGTATAGTAAAACTAATAAATGCCGAGCTTGGTCAATATATCTTAAAAAACAATGTTTTTCATACAACAATTTAATGTTCGACCGATCGTTCCTATGGTAGCTATATGATATAGTGTTCCGATCTTAATATGATTTTGCGTAAATATAAGGATATAGTAAAACTAATAAATGCCGAGTTTGGTCAAGATTTCTTGAAAAACAAAGTGTTTTTTCATACAATAACTTAATTTTCGACCGATCGTTTCTATGGCAGCTATATGATATGGTGGTCCGATATTAATAGGATTTTGAATGCATATGAGGAGTATAGTAAAACTAATAAATGCTCAGTTTGGTCAAGATATCTTGAAAATAAAATGTTTTTTCATACAACAACTTAATTTTCGACCGATCGTTCCTATGGCAGCTATATGATATAGTGGTCCGATCTTAATATGATTTTGCATATATATGAGGAGTATAGTAAAACTAATAAATTCCTAGTTTGGTCAAGATATCTTAAAAACAATATGTTTTTTCATACAACAATTTAATGTTCGACCGATCGTTCCAGAGCCAGCTATATGATATGGTGGTCCGATATTAATAGGATTTTGAATTCATATGAGGAGTATAGTAAAACTAATAAATGCTCAGTTTGGTCAAGATATCTTGGAAAAGAAAATGTTTCTTCATACAACTTAATTTTCGACCGATCGTTCCTATGCAAGCTATATGATATAGTGGTCCGATCTTAATATTATTTTGCCTATATATGAGGAGTAATAGTAAAACTAATAAATGCCTAGTTTGGTCAAGATATCTTGAAAAACAATATGTTTTTCATACAACAAATTAATGTTCGACCGATCGTTCCTATGGCAGCTATATGATATAGTGGTCCGATATTAATAGGATTATTGCATATATATGAGGAGTATAGTAAAATCTAATAAATGCTAAGTTTGGTCAAGATATCTTGAAAAACAAAATGTTTTTCATACAACAACTTAATTTTCGACCGATCGTTTCCTATGGCAGCTATATGATATAGTGGTCCGATCTTAATATATTGCATATATATAGGAGTATAGTAAAAACTAATTAATGCCGAGTTTGGTCAAGATATCTTGAAAAACAATGTTTTTTCATACAACAATTTAATTTTCGACCGATCGTTCCTATGGCAGCTATATGATATAGTGGTCGATCTTAATATGATTTGCATATATATGAGGAGTATAGTAAAACTAATAAATGCCGAGTTTGGTCAAGATATCTTGAAAAAACAAAATGTTTTTCATACAACTAATTTTCGACCGCTCGTTCCTATGGCAGCTATATGATATAGTGTCCGATCTTAATATGATTTTGCATATATATAAGGAGTATAGAAAAATGAATAAATGTAGAGTTTGGTCAAGATATCTTAAAAACAAAATGTTTTTCATACAAAAACTTAATTTTCGAGCGTTCGTTCATATGGTATATGAAGAATGATATAGTGGTCCGATCTTAATATGATTTTGCTTATATATAAGGAGTATAGTAAAACTAATAAATGCCGAGTTTGGTCAAGATATCTTAAAAAACAATATGTTTTTCATACAACAATTTAATGTTCGACCGATCGTTCCTATGGCAGCTATATGATATAGTGTTCCGATCTTAATATGATTTTGCTTATATATAAGGATATAGTAAAACTAATAAATGCCGAGTTGGTCAAGATTTCTTGAATAACAATATGATTTTTCATACAATAACTTAATTTTCGACCGATCGTTTCTGTGGCAGCTATATGATATAGTGGTCCGATCTTAATATGACTTTGCTTATATATAAGGAGTATAGTAAAACTATTAATGCCGAGTTTGGTCAAGATATCTTGAAAAACAATATTTTCATACTACAATTTAATGTTCGAACCGATCGTTCCTGTGCCAGCTATATGATATAGTGGTCCGATATCAATAGGATTTTGCATGCATATGAGGAGTATAGTTAAACTAATAAATGCCGAGTTTGGTCTAGATTTCTTGAAAAACAATATGTTTTTTCATACAACAACTTAATTTTCGACCGATCGTTCCTATGGCAGCTATATGATGTAGTGTTCCGATATCAATAGGATTTTGCATGCATATAAGGAGTACAGTAAAACTAAAAATGCCGAGTTTGGTCAAGATATCTTGAAAAACAAAATGTTTTTTCATAAGGAGTATAGTAAAACTTATTAATGCCGAGTTTGGTCAAGATATCTTGAAAAACAATATTTTCATACTACAATTTAATGTTCGACCGATCGTTCCTGTGCCAGCTATATGATATAGTGGTCCGATATCAATAGGATTTTGCATGCATATGAGGAGTATAGTTAAACTAATAAATGCCGAGTTTGGTCAAGATTTCTTGAAAAACAATATGTTTTTCATACAACAACTTAATTTTCGACCGATCGTTCCTATGGCAGCTATATGATGTAGTGTTCCGATATCAATAGGATTTTGCATGCATATAAGGAGTACAGTAAAACTAAAAAATGCCGAGTTTGGTCAAGATATCTTGAAAAACAAAATGTTTTTTCATACAATTTAATTTTCGACCGATCGTTCCTATGGCAGCTATAACATATAGTGCTCTGATCTTAATATGATTTTGCTTATATATACGAAGTATAGTAAAACTAATAAATGCCGAGTTTGGTCTAGATTTCTTGAAAAACAATATGTTTTTTCATACAACAACTTAATTTTCGACCGATCGTTCCTATGGCAGCTATATGATGTAGTGTTCCGATATCAATAGGATTTTGCATGCATATAAGGAGTACAGTAAAACTAAAAAATGCCGAGTTTGGTCAAGATATCTTGAAAAACAAAATGTTTTTTCATACAACAAAACTTAAATTTTCGACCGATCGTTTCTATGGCAGCTATATGATATAGTGTCCGATCTTAATATGATTTTGCATATATATGAGGAGTATAGTAAAACTAATTAATGCCGAGTTTGGTCAAGATATCTTGAAAACAATATGTTTTTCATACAAGACTTATTTTCGACCGATCGTTCCTTGGCAGCATATATGATATAGTGGTCCGATCTTAATAGATTTTGCCTATATATGAGGAGTAATAGTAAAACTATAAATGGCCGAGTTTGGTCAAGATTATCTTGAAAAACAAAATATTTTTTTCATACAACAACTTAATTTCGACCGATCGTTCCTATGGCAGCTATATGATATAGTGTTCCGATATTAATATGATTTTGCATATATGAGAGTATAGTAAAATTAAAATGCAGAGTTTGGTCAAGATATCTTGAAAAACAAAATGTTTTTTCATACAACAACTTAATTTTCGACCGATCGTTCTATGCAGCTATATGATATAGTGGACGATCTTAATTAGGATTTTGCCTATATATGAGGAGTAAAGTAAAACTATTAAATGCCGAGTTTGGTCAAGATATCTTGAAAAACAGATGTTTTTTCATACAACTTAATTTTCGAGCGATCGTTTCTATGGCAGCTATATGATATAGTGGTCCTATATCAATAGGATTATGCATGCATATGAAGAGTATACTAAAACTAATAAATGCTCAGTTTGATCAAGATATCTTAAAAAATAAAATGTTTTTTATACATCCTAATTTTCGACCGATCGTTCCTATGGCAGCTATATGATATAGTGGTCCGATCTTAATATGATTTTGCTTATATATAAGGAGTCTAGTAAAACTAATTAATGCCGAGTTTGGTCAAGATATCTTGAAAAACAATATGTTTTTCATACAATAATTTAATTTTCGACCGATCGTTCCTGTGGCAGCTATATGATTTAGTGGTCCGATATTAATAGGATATTGCATATATATGAGGAGTATAGTTAAACTAATAAATGCTCAGTTTGGTAAAGATATCTTGAAAAACAATATGTTTTTCATACAACAACTTAATTTTCAACCGACGTTCCTGTGGCAGCTATATGATTTAGTGGTCCGATATTAATAGGATATTGCATATATACGAGGAGTAAAGTAAAACTAATAAATGCCGAGTTTGGTCAAGATATCTTGAAAAACAATATGTTTTTCATACAACAACTTAATTTCGACCGATCGTTCCTGTGGCAGCTAGATGATTTAGTGGTCCGATATTAATAGGATATTGCATATATACGAGGAGTATTGTTAAACTAATTAATGCCGAGTTTGGTCAAGTAATCTTGAAAAACAATATGTTTTTAATACAACAATTTAATTTTCGACCGATCGTTCCTGTGGCAGCTATATGATGCAGTGGTCTGATATTAATAGGATATTGCATATATATGAGGAGTATAGTAAAACTAATAAATGCCGAGTTTCGTCAAGATTTTTGAAAAACAAAATGTTTTTTCATACAACATTTTATTTTTGGACCGATCGTTTCTATGGCAGCTATAGTGGTCCGATCTTAATATGATTTTGCTTATATATAAGGAGTCTAGTTAAACTAATTAATGCCGAGTTTGGTCAAGATATCTTGAAAAACAATGTGTTTTTCATACAACAACTTAATTTTCGACCGATCGTTCCTATGGCAGCTATATGATATAGTGGTCCGATCTTAATAGGATATTGCATATATATGAGGAGTATAGTAAAACTAATAAATGCGCAGTTTGGTCAAGATATCTTGAAAAGAAAATGTTTCTTCATACAACAACTTAATTTTCGACCGATCGTTCCTATGACAGCTATATGATATAGTGGTCCGATCTTAATATTATTATATATAAGGAGTCTAGTAAAACTAATTAATGCCGAGTTTGGTCTAGATATCTTGAAAAACAAATGTGTTTTCATACAACAATTAATTTTCGACCGATCGTTCCTATGGCAGCTATATGATTTAGTGGTCCGATATTAATAGGATTTGCCTATATATGAGGAGTATAGTAAACTAATAAATGCTGAGTTTGGTCTAAGATACTCTTGAAAAACAAATGTTTTTCATACAACAACTTAATTTTCGACCGATCGTTCCTTATGGCAGCTATATGATATAGTGTTCCGATCTTAATAGGATTTTGCATAATATAGGAGTATAGTAAAATTAAAAAATGGAGAGTTTGGTCAAGATATCTTGAAAAACAATATGTTTTTCATCAACACTTAATTTTCGACCGATCGTTCCTATGGCAGCTATATGATATAGTGATCCGATCTTAATAGGATTTTGCTATATATGAGGAGTATAGTAAAACTAATAAATGCCGAGTTTGGTCAAGATATCTTGAAAAACAAATTTTTTTTTCATAAAAACTTAATTTTCGACCGATCGTTCCATATGGCAGCTATATGATATAGTGGTCCGATTATTAATAGGATTTTGCATATATATGAGGAGTATAGTAAACTAAATAAATGCCGAGTTTGGTCAAGATATCTTAAAAAAAAATGTTTTTATACAACTTAATTTTCGACCGCTCGTTCCTATGGCAGCTATATGATATAGTGGTCCGACCTTAATATGATTTTGCCTATATATGAGGAGTAAAGTAAATAATTATTAAATGGCGAGTTTGGTCAACATATCTTGGAAAACAAATTGTTTTTTCATACAACAATTTAATTTTCGACCGATCGTTCCTATGGCAGCTATATGATATAGTGTTCTGATCTTAATATGATTTTGCTTATATATAAGGAGTCTAGTAAAACTAATTAATGCCGAGTTTGGTCAAGATATCTTGAAAAACAAAATGTTTTTTCATACAACTTAATTTTCGACCGATCGTTCCTATGGCAGCCATATGATATAGTGGTCCGATCTTAATATGATTTTGCTTATGTATGAGCAGTAAAGTAAAAGTAATAAATGTAGAGTTTGGTCAAGATATCTAGAAAAACAATGTTTTTTTATATACAACAATTTAATGTTCGACCGATCGTTCCTATGCCAGCTATATGATATAGTGGTCCGATATTAATAGGATTTTGCATTATATGAGGAGTAAAGTAAAACTAATAAATGCCGAGTTTGGTCAAGATATCTTGAAAAAAAAATGTTTTTTCATACAACAACTTAATTTTCGACCGATCGTTCCTATGGTAGCTATATAATATAGTGGTCCGATCTTAATATGATTTTGCATATATATGAGGAGTATAGTAAAACTAATAAAAGCCAAGTTTGGTCAAGATTTCTTGAAAACAAAATGTTTTCTCATACAACAACTTAATTTTCGACCGATCGTTCCTATGGCAGCAATATGATATAGTGTTCCTGATCTTAATATGATTTTGCTTATATATAAGGAGTATAGTAAAACTAATTAATGCTCGAGTTTGGTCAAGATATCTTGAAAAAAAAAATGTTTTTTCATACAACAACTTAATTTTCGACCGATCGTTCCTATGGCAGCTATATGATATAGTGGTCCGATCTTGATATCATTTTGCCTATATATGAGGAGTAAAGTAAAACTAATAAATGCAGAGTTTGGTCAAGATATCTTGAAAAAGAAAATGTTTCTTTATACAACAGCTTAATTTTCGACCGATCGTTCCTATGGCAGCTATATGATATAGTGGTCCGATCTTGATATCATTTTGCCTATATATGAGGAGTAAAGTAAAACTAATAAATGCAGAGTTTGGTCAAGATATCTAGAAAAACAATATGTTTTTTTATATACAACAATTTAATGTAAGACCGATCGTTCCTATGGCAGCTATATAGTGGTCCGATATTAATAGGATATTGCATATATATAAGGAGTATAGTTAAACTAATAAATGCCGAGTTTTGTCAAGATATCTTGAAAAACAATGTGTTTTTAATACAACAATTTAATTTTCGACCGATCGTTCCTATGGCAGCTATATGATATAGTCGTCCGATCTTGATATGATTTTGCCAATATATGAGGAGTAAAGTAAAACTAATAAATGCCGAGTTTGGTCAAGATATCTTGAAAAACAATATGTTTTTCATACAACAATTTAATTTTCGACCGATCGTTCCTGTGGCAGCTATATGATTTAGTGGTCCGATATTAATAGGATATTGCATATATATGAGGAGTATAGTAAAACTAATAAATGCTCAGTTTGGTCAAGATATCTTAAAAAAAAAATGTTTCTTCATACAACAACTTGATTTCCGACCGATCGTTCCTATGGCAGCTATATGATATAGTGGTCCGATCTTAATATTATTATATATAAGGAGTCTAGAAAAACTAATTAATGCCGAGTTTGGTCTAGATATCTTGAAAAACAATGTGTTTTTCATACAACAATTTAATTTTCGACCGATCGTTCCTATGGCAGCTATATGATATAGTGTTCTGATCTTACTATGATTTAGCTTATATATAAGGAGTCTAGTTAAACTAATTAATGCCGAGTTTGGTCAAGATATCTTGAAAAACAAAATGTTTTTTACAACTTAATTTTCGACCGATCGTTCCTATGGCAGCTATATGATATAGTGTTCCGATCTTAATATGATTTTGCATATATATGAGGAGTATAGTAAAACTAATAAAAGCCAAGTTTGGTCAAGATTTCTTGAAAACAATAATGTTTTCTCATACAACAACTTAATTTTCGACCGATCGTTCCTATGGCAGCAATATGATATAGTGTTCCGATCTTAATATGATTTTGCGTATTGATGGGGAGTATAGTAAAACTAATAAATGCCGAGTTTGGTCAAGATATCTTGAAAAAAAAAATTTTTTTTTCATACAACAACATGATTTTCGACCGATCGTTCCTATGGCAGCTATATGATATAGTGGTCCGATCTTAATATTATTATATATAAGGAGTCTAGTAAATCTAATTAATGCCGAGTTTGGTCTAGATATCTTGAAAAACAATGTGTTTTTCATACAACAATCTTGAAAAACAAAATGTTTCTTCATACAACTTAATTTTCGACCGATCGTTCCTATGGCAGCTATATGATATAGCGTTCCGATCTTAATATGAATTTGCATATATATGAGGAGTATAGTAAAACTAATAAAAGCCAAGTTTGGTCAAGTTTTCTTGAAAACAAAAATGTTTTCTCACACAACAACTTAATTTTCGACCGATCGTTCCTATGGCAGCAATATGATATAGTGTTCTGATCTTAATATGATTTTGCTTATATATAAGGAGTCTAGTAAAACTAATTAATGCTCAGTTTGGTCAAGATATCTTGAAAAAGAAAATGTTTCTTCATACAATAATTTTCGACCGATCGTTCCTATGGCAGCTATATGATATAGTGGTCCGATCTGATTCATTTTGCCTATATATGAGGAGTAAAGTAAAACTAATAAATGCAGAGTTTGGTCAAGATATCTGAAAAGAAAATGTTCTTTATACAACAGCTTAATTTTTCGACCGATCGTTCCTATGGCAGCTATGATATAGTGGTCCGATCTT